>NW_012236520.1:0-66022 GCF_000787575.1 Acytostelium subglobosum LB1 | reverse complement strand
CTTCCACCAGTCATCCGATTTTTTTTTTTTTTTTTTTTTTTTTTTTTTTTTTTTTTTTTTTTTTTTTGTTTGATTTTTCACCTGTCTCTTTGTCATTGGCTTGTAATGTGCAAACGACATCTCTATCTCCTTGACAAGCATATCCTCTTGCTCCGCCTCCAATAGTCGCTTGGTAGATGGGATGCCATTGTTGGCCAATGCCTTGGATATATCGCTTGGCCTGACATCATACTTTAGTGCCAACTGTTTATGTTGTATTGTATTATCCTCGTGCAATTCCTTAAAGACTTCCTCCATTCTCTCTTTATAGTCCTTTTTCTGTATCCTGGTTGGAGTATTTCTAAGAGGTACGCCTGACATGTCTTAAAAATGCTCGTAATAATAGTACATGTAGATGATATCAAAATGATCGTATAATTATATTTGTATAAGATATATTATATATGATTAGATAGTATATGATCTATAGAACAACAATATTATCTGTTTGTTTAATAATTTGGGAAATTAATTAAATGAATCACGTCTACAACTATCTCAGACCTGTAACCTTCATCATTCACGCACAAATATCCCCACAGAGAAATTACCCCCTGAAATTCCGAATACCTCAGGTGGGTGTCAGTTCAATGAATCGAAGAAGAATTGTTTGACACTCACACAGATAAATAATGACTCACACAGACAAGTCTGAATGAAGTAAATCCCTAAACGAATGACCACCATACCCTCTGAATTTAATCGATTGATATGTCTTTCTGCTGATTACGTCAAACAAATTCATCAGTAGTTAAAGGGAAGCAACATAGTTACTCTGTTCATCAATCAATGGTGTAAGGGTGATGAGTGATCCCTCATTATTGGATGTATTCCAATAAGATTGTTATGACACTTACTTGAAAATATCATATTGCCAACTTGACTTGAACTGTTCAGTTCGCAACTAGTTGTTCAGAGAGATAGAGATAGAGAGAGAGGTAGAGAATGAAGTTCTATCTAACTGGCTTTGGCAAGTTCAATGGCGTAGAGGATAATCCAACTACACATTTAATGAACAATATCGTTCAACATTATAAACAAACAACAACAACAACATCATCATCATCATTGCCAATTACAATCGATGTTGATACTGTTAGGTCTGCCCAACAACAACAACAACAACAACAACAGTGCAGCGTAGTAGTTGATATAGTTGGAGTCGACATACTTGAAGTGTCTGCTGTGTCTGCAAAGCAGAAGATCGATCAACTGGCACAGCAGTACCCAAACGACCACATCACTTTGGTATGTGTCATAATGATCTTTATAATATGATCAAGCTTTGTAACTGTTGTGTTGTTGCTGACCTCCATGATACGATGGTTATATATACCTTCCCCCCGAACAATCAATGATAGATACACTTTGGCGTAGACAGCAATGCTCAAGCATTCCGTCTTGAACGTTGTGGATGGAATGGTAAGTCTCACTCACTCAATCACTCATTCAATCATTCAATCACTCATTTATTCATTCATTCAATCATTCGTAGAGGCCAACTTTAGAGTTCCTGATGAACGTGGATGGCAACCAGCCAATGAATCAATCGATGCCAATGATACAAACAGTCATAATGTAACATCGATACCCATAACCAATGTTGTCAGCAACTTGTCACCAAAGCATTTGGTACAGCCATCAGACGATCCAGGTAGATTCATCTGTAATTATATCTAGTATGTATATATTCTGTTCATAATGTTGACCCAATCATCTCTAACAGTATTCAATCAATCAATCAATCAATCAATCAATCAATCAATCAATCAATCATTCATCACACTAGCTACCATTCACTGACACTATCGAAACAGAGTCAAGGTCGTGTTCACTCATTGTTTGTCCACGTTCCACCATTCCATGTCATATCAATGGACAAGCAGTTGGAGTTTGTCGTTGACCTCCTTCAGAACTTATCCACAACCTTGTGTAAATCAATCAATCAATAATTAACAATTGTAAATTACAGTTTGATTGATTCTTATGTCTTGCATTTGAGGTTGGACTTGTCATTCGAATGTTGTCAAGGTAATCCTTTGCTGTTACCAACATTCCATGGACTACGTTGGTACAGCCACGCCAATCTCCAATCTATCTCAAGTCAATGACATTGTGATGAAAATTGGAAGAAAGCTGTAACTTCCAAACAAAACTTTGAACACAAAAGGACAAAGGTGACCCATCACCAATCAAATTAATTAATAATCATAGTTATAACTAAACAATATAAATAAGATATGTCAACAACAGACTCAACAACAACAACAACAACAACAACAACACAGATAATTGCAGAACTGATGCATACAGTTCAGTTTGCAGCAATCAAACATAGAGATCAGAGAAGAAAGGACCAATATAACTCACCTTATATCAATCATCCAATTGGTGTAGCATGCAACGTGATCAACATTGGAAAGGTCTATGATCACGCCACTATTCAAGCCGCTTTGCTGCATGACACTGTGGAGGACACTGCCACCACTGAGCAGGAGCTCATCGATACATTTGGAGCACATGTAGCCCAGCTGGTAATGGACGTCACCGATGACAAGAAGCTCTCAAAGGTCGATCGCAAGAGGCATCAGATCGAGCACGCCCCACACATCCACCAGCAGGCCAAGATCGTCAAGATGGCCGACAAGCTCTACAATCTCAGCGACATTATAAACAACGCTCCAGCAGCCTGGTCTCTGGAGATCATCCAGGGCTACTTTGTCTGGGGCAAGGCTGTCTGCCAAGGTTTGCGTGGTGTCAACAAGGGATTGGAGGAAGCACTCGACAAGCTATTCGTATCCAACATCATCTACAAAGGACAATCCTACCCTGTCATCCCTTGCAAGCCAGAGGAGGAGACTGCATTCCTCGAGGGATACTACAAGTTGTTGAAGTAATCATGATCAATCGAACCTCGATCAATCAATCAACTAATCAATGAATCACTTCAATAAACATTATAATCCATCCATTGGACTGTATTTATTACAATCTCTTTAGGACGATCCAAGTCCAATTGACTTTAAGAATGGCTTCTCATCTGGTGTGCGACCAAGGAAGTTCTTGAGTGTGACATTGCTGTCCTGTGATCCACCGACAGCCAACACTTGATCTCTGAGTTTCTTGCCCAGCTCCTTGTTCATGACACCCTGCTCCTCGAACTTGGAGAAGATATCAAACGAGAACACCTCGCTCCACATGTACGAGTAGTAGGCTGCATCGTATCCAAACAAATGACCAAAGGTAGCACTTGGATTGGTGCCAGGTTGGTTCTGGATCATAGCAATATCCCTTGCCATCTCTGCCCATATGGCCTCTGTCTTTTCAAAGCTATCAACATCATTGGAGTGAATCTGAGAGTTGATGGATAGATGGATGTTAGTGTCGTGATCAATCAATCAATCTGACAAATCAACCGAACTTACTCTCTGATCGAAACTACTGAAGAGCAACTGACGGAGGTAGAAGAGTGAGATGTTCAGGTTCTTGGAATCCAGCATCTTCTTGATGAGGTCGGCTGGCAACTTCTTGGAGTGATCCTTGTAGTGGCCAGACAGTCTGTCGAGGACGGCAGCATCCCAACACCAGTTCTCAAAGAGTTGCGAGGGACACTCGACAAAGTCGCGCTCCACGCTTGTACCCGAGAAGTTGGAGTACTTGACGGTCGTGTTGATGTTGTGCATCACGTGTCCAAACTCGTGGAAGAAGGTGACGACCTCGTCGTGCGTCAGCAACGAGGGCGCTGTCTCGGTGGACTTTGTGAAGTTGCACACCATGATGGGCACGGGTAGCTGACGTGCACCGGGACGGTTGAAGCCGGGCTGCGAGGGCCAGACGGCAAAGTGAGTATACTTTCCATCGCGTGGATAGAGGTCCAGGAAGAAGTAGCCCATGAGCTCTCCGTTGGCAGTGCTGTCGGTAACTGAGTAGAGTTTGACCTCTGGATGCCACAACTCGAATGGTGCCGCTACCTCCTGGAACTTGACGCCAAGCAGGTCTTGATAGACATCAAAGATTCCCTGACACACCAACTCGAATGGGAAGTAAGCCTTGACGAGATTGTTGTCCACACTGTAATCCTTGACCAACATCATATTGTTGTAATATCCATACTCGTACGACTTGATCTCTGGCTCGGGCAATGGCAAGCCTCTCTCCTTATAATCCTGTGCCTTCAGTTGACTGAGTGATCAGGGAGTGATTGGTGAGTGATTGGATTGGCGTACAACTAATCCAGAAATGTACATACCTCAACTTCTCCAACTCAATGATGGCGTATGGCTTGAGGAGCTCGATCATTCTCTTTTGGAATGCACGGACGTTGGCTGGAGACTTGGCCATGTTGTATTGGGTGACGACGGCGCTCCACTCCTCCTTGCCTTGGAGTGCGGCTGCCTCCCTGCGCAGCTTGAGTGTCTTGCTCAAGATGTCCACGTTGGTGTCGAGACATCTGCTGCCATAGGTATACTCGATCTTCTTACGAGTCTCAGTCACCTCGCAGTACTTCATCGCGGGCATGTACTCTGGCGCCTTGCAAGTGACAATGAACTTGCCGTCGGTAGTGCGCTCCAGTGAGTCGATGATGTCGTCGGGGATGCCCTTGAGCTGCTCCCTGGTGAACTCATTTCTGGACTTGTCCTCGGCAACGTTCTTGCCAAACGCAATGGACAGGTCACTGATGGCGGACTTGATCTCCTTTAGCTTCTCTCTCTTCTCGGCTGGCAATTGCAGACCATTCTTCTCAAAGGCCTCCAATGTCTTGGTGACCAGACGCTGCTGTTCGGCGTCAAGCGCGTCCTTGTAGTTGGGGTTGGCCTCGACAAAGTCGGCAAAGGCGCGGTAGAGGTCGACACGCGAGAACGTGTTGATCTGGTACTTTGACAGCGTGGATTGTGCATCGTTGGATGCGTCACGCAGCTCCTTGGACACGGCGACGTTGGCAGGGAATGTCAAAGAGTGCTCCTCTAGTGTGAAAATGTTATCGATGCGATCCAACTCGACGTAGGTGTTCTCAAAGGTCTTCTTGTCGACTGGAATATCGATGATTGCCTTTAGAGCTTCGTCGTGTGACTTGATCAAAGCATTGACACGTGGTTCAATCTCCTCTGGTTTTGAGGCCAATCTAAACTTTATCGCTTGTATTATCTGTTCAGACATCTTATTATTATTATTCTTGTTATTATTTGTTGTTGTTGATGTTGTTGTTGATGTAGAGTATTGATGTCTTTGTTTTGATAATGATATTAATGTTGTTGGTACTGATGTTGATTTGTAATATGATGATTGATAGTTTATATGTATGTTGTTGTTGTTGTTGATGTTTACAAGTAAGTGGTTGTTATAATTGAATGTACTTCTTCTTTGAGGGCTCAGTGAGAATGAAGTTGATGTGGTTAAAGGTGATGACTGCGCAATAGTACTACTTCGAAGATTAATGGTGTGTGAGAAGAACTTATTGATTGATTTGGTGATGTTCAACATGTTTGTGTTCGAATCGCCTGTTTTGTTATTGGGACACAAGTATTATTATCTACCCCAACTATAATATTTGTTTGAATAAATGAATGATTGATTGATTGATTGAATGATCAAATTGTACTATAACTTGGTTGTTTGATGTATATATATATATATATTTATACATATATTTATCACTAATGGTTGTGCTAACTAAATTCAAAAGGGAGAGAGGGTCTCTTCGTCGGCTTCGTCTTCTTTGAGGTGTGGTGAAGTCCAACTTTGGATGTATGAATGAATCTTGTGATGACGGCTTTCATTGATTGATTACACATACACATACACATATATCTTTATTATTACTTATAATATATATATACACATATATCAATCATGTCTGAGGAGAAACTGATGGAGATAGAGGCACTTGGTGCCATCTATATGGATAGCTTTCAAGGTAGGTTGAGCTTAATATCAATTTATCTAAGACTCATAATGAATGCTTCTCTTATCACTTACTCACTCGCTCTCTCACAGTGATCAACGATGATAATATACAGATAACTCTACTGCCAAACCCAAGTGGAGAAGACAACCATGGTATGATAATCATTGTTGCTGTTATTGTCATCAACGCGTTGATGAATGCGCATACAGATTCACTAACATATGACACAACTAATGATGATGATGATGATGATGATGATGATTATACAGTTGGTGTGATACTAGACATTAAATATACAGCAGACTATCCCAACTCAGTACCAATTATCGAGTTGATACCAACTGAGAAGTTGACAAAGGATAGAATAGAAGGACTCATTTCAGATGTAAACAATCAAGCCACAGAGAACATAGGTACATCAATGATATTTATATTGGTATGCATCATCGAGTCGAATCAAGTTGACAATGAACATGGCCTCAAACATACTCACTTACACTCAATCATCATTTAAGGCTGGAACAATCAAAGAATGGTTGGACAACAATAATACTGATTTGGTAGAACAGGAGGATGATGAGGCAGAGGAGTCATCATCAGAGGAAGAGGAATACGTATTTGAAGGTACACCAGTGACAATTGACACGTTTAAGGAGTGGAGAAAGCGATTCCTGGCAGAGATGCAGCCAATGAAGAAGGAGGTCGCCGCAAGCAAGTTGAACAAACTGACGGGTCGTCAGCTGTTTGAGATCGACTCGACGCTGATCCTGTCCGACTCCAAGTTCATGGAGGAGGGCGAGGAGACATCAAACATCTCTGCCTCGACCGTCAAGCCCAAGCTCGAAGATGTTGCAGCACAAGTCGACTGGAGTCTATTTGGAAACGATGACCTGCCCGAAGACCTTGATGATATTGAAGAGGATAATTGATCGATCGAATAGAGTTGTGTCATGGTCATGGTCTTGGTCATGGTCATGTGTTGTTGGCTAAAGTTGGCAACGTGGCGAGCGAACGAATCTAGATTCGCTGATCAAAGTAACAATCAAACACCATTGACATGCTTACATCCTTATATCCACATTAAAGCTACGACAATAGTTGGTTGGTTGGTTGGCCAATGGATTGTCACTCGTCAAGCCCATGCTACCAATAATCAATCACATCAATAATGGACATGCACTGAGTTGTGGTGAGAAGGTCACATGTTCATTCACAAGACAATCGATCATTTACTTTGGTGTGATTGAAGGTTGTAGTTATCATTAAGTCAAACATTCAATATAGTCGATGGTTGGTAACCGAAGTTGACCATCACAGAGGTCTATGTGAGTCCTCTCCTAGCGTTACCAGACCTTTTCGTTTGCCCTCCATTCACTTATGACGTGAATGGTTATGTCATCATGCTTGGATATGGTGCCGAACTCTACTATGAGAGAGTTGACTTGGAGACTTTGGAATCGTTCAATACGACACTTCCGCTCCGTCTGGGCAATGACAACATCGCCTTTGTTGCCTCCCACTAACTACTCATTTTTGCATACATCATCATCCCTGAGATATTTGATCAGAGTTGAAGTAAATGAGGGAACTCAAGTAGGTAAATCAAATATTAACCAGCCTGTTCCTCTCACCTCGTCCATGGGTATTAAATCAACAGTGAACTACAGTGTCAATAATAGAACAAACAGAACCTAACATAATATATATGCGATTGTAGAGTGATTTATTGATTGGATGACCAACTGACGAGATGGATAAACGACCTCGGTTGTGGAAGACCCTGTTAGATGGTGGATGATGAACAAACTAGACTCCTTGGTCATCTTGTGTACACAAGAAGTTGACCAGTTCCAGCTGGTTTGCAATTGATTGATTGATTGGAATGTCCATGGATGTTAACAATCAATCAATGCAGTGCACATCCGGATGTGCCAATCATGGTCACAATGTGTCCATCTCTGTTTGAGTATGGTCCACCTGATGATGCTGAGCGTAGCTTCAATCACTTGGATGGTGTGATGTTGGTTGACTACGCAGCATTCATGCAATGCGATGCCTTTGGCTGACAGAGGGGGTTCTTTAGATACCCATCTCATTCACATCGGGATTGTTGTTGTCTGTCTTGCTGAACTTGAGTGCGCCACCCTCTGCAACACTAATGGATATTCCAAGTGAGTCCAGCTCCTCAGTGTTTGCAATTCCTTGCATCCTAAGGTTCTCAATCACTGCCTGGTTCTCTGGATTCTCATCACAGAGGTTCCTGATTGCAAATACTGACCATTCCTTGATGTCTATACATGAGGGTGAGAGTGCCTTGTTAGTTTGATCAAGTAAGATAGAATTGGAAGACCCTTACATCGATTGTTTGGATCAATCTTGCAATGATTGAGGATTAGATGTATGCCTCCAAGCTCCCTGATCTCATCTTGATTGCCCTTGTTCTTGTAGGCCAGGTTGCCAAGTATTCTGATGATCTCCTTCTTGAAGTCCTTGTCCTGGGCATTCTCATCCGCCTCCTTCACTTGCTCGCGGAGCGATGATGAGGGCTCAGGATTGCTGTGGAGTGTACCAATGCACACAGCGACCAGGCCATTCTTTCTCAACACAGTGTTGAGATCATCTCTCTGATCGCCGAGTGATTGAACGACACTCAACATCTCATCACTGTAGCATGAGACATTGGCCAATATCTTGAAGATGAAGTAGATGGCACTGAAATCATGCTCATTCAAACGTGTAACGGTCTTGACATTGCTGGCGGCACCGCTGCGCTTAAAGTCCATGTTGTAGAGTATGGTCAACTCCTTCAAAAGGAAGACACAACACTCAAGATTGATGATGGCATCGCTCTCTACAAAGTCCATGACATGCTTCTCCTTGTTCACCATGGCATCCAACAAGTTCAGCAATAGTACCTGGTATTTGTTTGTTCTTCCAGCCATGTGATCATCGTCCTCCTCCACCACCTCTTCATGGTCGTCCACCTGTGGCTGCTGTGCATTGACACCATCCTCACCAAACACACCCTGGAAGATAGGATGTTGTTTGATGTCCTTGAGCTGTGGCTGTGTCTTTGCAAAGTTGTCATCGCCAAACTGAGTGTAGAGCTCAATAAAGTGTTGTCCAGCTTGGAACAATGATTTGAAGATGAGATGACTCCAATGGAATAGTTGATGATGATCATCAGTGTCCTGATTGAATCGTTCAATCGAGTTGGCAATCTCTGGCAACAGACTGAAACCACCATTCACCAGATCCCTGCGTCTCTGATCACTGTTGCACACAAGATTGTACAACAACATCAATACACTTGATAGTCTGACAGCGTCCTCCTTCACTCCATTCAATATCGCCCTGTAATGGTAATGGATGGTCAGTCACCATATGTTCACAACAACAACATCAAACAAACTTACTCGAGCTTGGAGGGGAAGATTAGTGACCAGAGATGTGATTGAGTGTCATTGTTGGAGACGATTGAGTTGATCAATAGTTGAATGGTGGCAGTGTATTGATTGGAGTTGGTAGTGTTGACCAATTGATTGATTGACCATGTGATCAGTGCATCAGCAGTGCTACCAGATAGTATGATCCTCCTCTGATTGTCAGCATTCTGAGCACATAGATTACGTAATAATCTTGTACCCAATAACATAACCTTTGTATGATCCAATGATACTGTGTTGAGCGCATCCTGTTGTTGTGCCACCAAGTATGCCGAGAGTTGGTTGATCACATCTGTCTCTGAACCAATGTAATCCCTTACATCTGACTCTTTGGTCAATGTCAGAAGGTCTGTCAAGCTAGATACAGCCAGAGAGGTTTCGGTCTCTGGCTGCTGCTGCTGCTTGAGAGCATTGATCAATGAATGTGCCGATTGGTTGGCCGAGAATGACATTGTATATGTATGTGTATGTATGTATATTCAAGTAAGTGTACAAGTTGGAATGAATGAATGAATGAGTGAGTGACTTTGAGAAACATGAACGAAAGTTGAAGTTAGTTTCAAATTTGAGAAGTGGCCCATTTCTTATCAATCATTTCATTCATTCATTCATTTGGCATTCAACCAAACAGATATATTTTAATAACAATGAGTGATACAAGTAATGCAGCAAAGAAGGAGTTACCATTCTTCTTTGGTGACTCTAATGATAATGATGATAAAAGATTGAATGATAGTGGCGATGAAAAGTTCAGTGCGGATGAGGCTGACGATGATGCTGGTAGCGATCTAGAAGACTTCATCCCTCCACCTTCAGACACAATGGTAAGTGAGTTGGTCACGCTCATCATTAATGGTACTCCCTAACACTAACATACATCATACTTAGGATGCTATGCCACAACAGATAATGAATAGGGCGGGACGTGGAGGAGGAAATACAGGTGTAAAGGGTGTGTTGGCAGACTATGCTGAGCATCAGGAGAAGAAGAGACAGGAGTTTGTAATGGATAAGGAGTTGAGGAAACAGATGGTACAAAAGATGGCGGTCACTGTGAAGGATAACCCTGCGAATCAACAACAGCAGCAGCAACAAGAGGAGGAGGATGAGGAGGATGAAGATCTCAAACGACTAAAGGAGCAGCGTCTGGCACAGTTCAGAAAGCAGCAACAGCAACACCAACACCCTGCCATGCCCAAGAACAAGACATTCGGATTCCTCAAGCAGATCAACAAGAAGGAGTACGTCGAAGAGATTGACAACGAGCCTCCCCATGTATTTGTAATTGTACATCTTTATCAGAATGTATGTGTGGACGTCTATCAATCAATCAATCTATAACTGGATGGAACTATCCCTCTCAATACTAATCCACATACATGCATGTACAACAGTACATCCCAGAGTGCATTGCGTTGAACCAACACTTGTCACAACTGGCTATTAAGTATCGACATATTAAGTTCCTCAAGATTCTATCGACTGAGGCAAAGGCTGATTATCACGATGAGGCACTGCCCTCGCTGTTGGTATACATTGGAGGCAATCTATTGGTGTCATTCATACCGATCACCGAAGACTTGGAGCGCAACTTTGTCAAGGAGGATCTGGAGCTATTGTTGGCGAGCTACGACATCATCCCCCAGCCCAAGGCAGAGCGTTGGGAGACATCACTGTCACAGAACCGTGGCGGCAACAACAACATCAGCGGAACCTATATCAATACAGCATCAGGGCGTGGTGGAGATCATGGTAGTGATGACTCTGACCGCGATGACTCTGACTAACCTATGATCAATCCCCTGAACACAATCATGGATGGATGGATGGATTTCCTCGTCCAAAGGTGGATACTATTATTATTATTATTATTATTAATACTACACAGCTCCCTACCAAACCTTCTTGTAGGGGATGGGATGTGCTTCGGTGTTGAATACATATTCGCTCAATGGTACTACACTAGAGTCTGCAAACAGCAAGTAGAAGTACTGGATGTGATGAGATAGTAGTTTGTTAGTAAGCTGATCGATCAATCAATCCCAATCCAATCAAATAAGGGAACATACCTTCATAGTCTCTGCTAAGAAGAATGATTGTTGGATATCATCCTTGTTGGCTGGATTGTTAACATCCTTGAGACCAACGTATCCATTGGGTGTCTTGCAGTGTTCCTCCAGTGATTGGAATATAGTCCATCCCCAGTCTTGATACTTGGGGTTGCCAGTGATACGCCATAGGTAGAACAGAGACTCGACGGTCTCTGGACGCAAGATGTACTTGGCCTCGCCCAGATGGCCGTAGATCTGATGTGATCCGTCCGCTGGGTCAAAGTAGGTGGTCTCGGCACCCAGACCCGTCTTGCTGTTGAAGTAGGTCTGCACGCATGTGTTAGTGATGTTCTCGGCCATCTCGAGATGGATGGCGTTGAGCTCGGGATCGCCAGAGATGTTGGCGGCGACGCCCAGCGCGAACATGCCTCCTGACATGCACGCCAAATGCTCCATTGTGTGTGTCTTTGTTCCATGCTTGTTGATGGACAGGAAGCCCTCGCCCTTCTTTGACACCTCGTACAGGTGCTTGCGCATGCCCTCCACCGAGTCCAAATACATCCTCTTGTACATGTCGTGCTGGGGATGGCTGTCATCAGTGTACATCCACATCTTGAGCAGATATTCGTAGAAGGAGTCGGCCATCGAGCCCATCGAGAGCGTGTCGACGCAGAACGAGTTCTGGTTGAGATAGATGGGGAATAGGCCGTCGACCTTACCATTCATCGAGTCGAGACGCTCCAGGATCGTAGTCGCCTTCTCGTTATAGATCGGGTTGCCTGTCACCTTGGACAGGTGTGTGAACTCGATGAAGAGCGTGCCGACATCAGCCAAGATCAAGCAGCCGCCTGTCCAGGGTGCGATCTTTGACGTGCCCTTGGCAAAGTTGATGTAGGTGTTCGGGAATGCTGCTCCCGCTGGCCATGCTTGCAGCAGAATGATTCCAATATCCTCAGCCTTGTCCAAGAACATCTTATCCTTTGTCTGTTCATACATCGCCAAGTATCCTCCAAGCATTCTGATTGTTACTTCAAACACAGACAATCCTTCGCCCTACAGTTATGATATGTGATGTGAGCGAGTGATCAATCAATCAATCAATCAATCAAACATACAGTATCGATCCTGTGATCAAGCTTTGTGGCAATCCATTCGCGAGCAACCTCAAACTCCTTTTCCAGACCCATGAAGTAGAGTGTGTCCATGCCATCGACGATGGAGAGTCCGAGATGGAACCAGTTCTTGCCTTTCCTTGATAGAGGAGTCAGCTCGTCCCAGCCCATGGCAAACTGGACGTACTTGTCCCAGGCAAACTTCATCGCGCTCCTGACTGCATTGGCGCGCTCGATATTCTTATCGCGATTCTCTTCGTACGACTGTCTCGTCCTATCGAATGGATTGAATTTGTAATTGTTGGTCGTATGTTGTTGCTGTTCGTCGCCCTTGTTCACTTCCTCGCCGACGCCACCGCCTCCCTCCTTATTCTTATCCTCGATCATTGGCACTCCATTGTTTGCAGCATCATCCAATCCCAATGTCTGTGCAGCCGCTATCGTAATAGTAGATGTACCCAGTGGTGTCTCCACGTCGCCACCAGGAATATGTTGTTGATGTTGAGTATTCTTTGTTGTAAATGTATCCTTATCTCTAACCTTCTTTGTTATGTTACTGACCTGTATATAGTTGTTGTGTACATGTATTAGTGAGTCACTAATCAATCAATCAATCAATCAATCAATCAATCAATCAATGTACATACTAATACATTCTGCCACTTAATAGATATCTTTGGTGGCTCTGTCGGTCTTTTGGTATCGAAACTAAGAATAGTGATTGATCCAATCAAGAAGATGACGGTGAACATCGCCAATACTATATTCTTCCTGATTACAACCATTCTTAATTATATGTATAATATATTTATATGTACACAAAACAGATAGATGAATGATAGATTGATTAGATTCGTCATTCAATCAAAAATAAAAGGGGTCTGGTTCGTGTCAGCATCACACACCCTTTGCCTCAACGTCGACTACGTTGCGAGCCAAAACAAGCTCACTTTTTTGGACATCGCCAGGTGTGATTGGGTGATGAGAATGCTGGAGAATGATCATTGAATACCATCAAATATCAAATATCTGATGACAATCAATAATGTCGAATAATAGAATGTTATAACTATGCCACATGGTCATATCATGCCACATAGTCTAATTCTTCTGACCAACTCCAATAAGGGAAATTATAAATTACTCCATTAATGCTTTGTCAATTTATCGGATATAGTGTAGGATTGTCTGACAATGGTTGGATCATATACCTCCCATCTAGAAGCTGGGAAGATATGTTTGTTCTTATCATACCATGATTTCTCAACTACCTTGGCAGCATGTGTCTACACACCAGGATGAATCAACATGTTAGAATGATTGATTGAAAGGTGGATTGATGGATGGAAGGGAACTTACCTCATCCTTCTCAACAGAAGCATCGCTCACTAGTCTAACATCATCATGTACATCAAACTTGAATAGAGGTCCACTCTTGCCTCTTGCTTTCTCAACGATCAGGTCATAGAATGAATAGTTCTGGAAAGATTGATTGGTTGATGGGACGGGAAATAGAGAGGTCAGTCAAAACTGAACTGGATGAGACAATAGTGTCTACTACTCTGTAGCAGTACATACATGTGGTATTATAAGATCCTCCTTGATGAACATCATATGGTCGACAGTTACACCTCTCAACTCTTTGAACTCCTGTCGGACACGCTCCAGGAACTTGTCGATTGTGGTACCCTTGTTACATTGAAGTTGTCTACGATGTCCACTGCCATCCCAATAACTGTATGTGATCTCTACGACCTCTGCCTTAATCTTTTCTTGCTCCTCAGTCCAGATGCGCGCTAGTCTATCGCGCTCGCGTTGTTCAAACTCCTCTCGCTCCTGGTCTGGCAAGAAGTCTGTGTTTACCAATGGGTTCTTTCCAAACATCTTTGGCTTGCTGCTGGTGCCTGTACTTGTGGCTGCCACCGTTGGCTGCTCATCCGTCGCAGATGATTCGCCATTGCTCGGTGCTACAGTGGTTGTATCATTGGTCTTCTTTTCCTTATGCTTCTGCTCTTCCTCTTCTTGCTCTTCCTCGTCCATATCAAACGATAGAGTATTCTTTGCAATCATTTGTTTCTTCTTCTTCCTTTGTTGATCGGCCTTTTCTGCAGCCTCTCTCTTCTTGTCATTGGCTGGGTTCTTTTCATTGGTACTACTGCTGTTGCTAGCAGTGTTTGTTTGCTTGTTAAACTCGTTCATTGATACTAGACCGCCTGTCTTGATTACATTGTTGGCATCATTACCAGATTCAAACTTCTGGCTTATACTGACTACAGAGTTCTTTGCCTCCTCCTTCAACTTCTCCTTCATCTTATTGAGTTCCTTCATTTCATTCTCTCTCTTCTTCTCAAACATCCTTATCCTCATACCGTCTCCCTCTCCACCTTTATACTCTGCCATCTTATTATTATCTGTAGTACAATGAATGAATGAATGGACGAATAATATGATATTTGTATGTTAGTTGTATGAATGTATGTACATTAATTAATGAGGTTGATGAGTTGACAGCAACTCCTTTTGAAAATCTGCCAATGATGTGGACGAGGATGTCACTTGTTTCGTTTCATTCGTCAGTCGCACAACCCTACCTAAACATATATACACAGAATAATAGATAAATAGATGGCTGACAGCGATGACGATGATTTGTCTTTGAGACCTGACACATTGGCTGTATTACAGCAGTTCTTGAAAGAACAATCTGCTCAACAAGAGACAGAACAACAGGGAACAGACATTGGCGAGGATTGGAACCTCTCTCAGTTTTGGGTACGTGCAGCTGCGCAGTGGATCGTAATGCACAACTCGAGTACTCATTCATTCATCCATTCATTCATTCATACATAGTACGAACCATCAACATCACAACATGTTGCAGAGACTATAGCAAAAGAGATAGAGGGAGAGGGAAAGAAGCGAGTGCTGTTCCTATCGACACCATCTATATTCAAAGCAGTACATCAAGACGAAGCACTGTCTAAGCAGTTGGACTACCATCTGTTTGAGTATGATAAGCGTTTCGGAGTGTTTGGCGACAGGTTCCGCTTCTACGACTACAGGGATCCAGTTGGCTTCCCAGCGAGCTACAAACAATCATTCGACTACATCTGCTTTGATCCACCCTTTCTCAGCCAAGAGTGCATTGAAAAGGTGGCACTGAGCATAGAGGCGCTGTCACACGCCTCTACCCGACTGCTCATTCTCACTGGTCGCATTCAGTGGCCACACATCAATCGACTCTTTGCCAACATGCGCGTCTGTAAATTCAAGCCCGAGCATCCACGTCTCCAGAATGACTTCTTCTGCTGCTCCAACTACGACTCTGAGCAGCTTGGAAGAGAGGAGGAGGGTGTTTCCAATACCGCCAGCACAAGCAGTAGTAGTTGAAGCTGGACACATTGGAATAAAGTGATACAGGAGGAGAAAGGTGACTTTATTGGTTGTTTGGTTGTTTTTTTGATTGGTTGTTGGACGTTATTGTTACTGGGCTGGATGCTTAGAGGTTTCCTCCGCATGATCCACAGAACTTGGCGCCAGCGGTGGCCTTGGTGCCACATGATCCACAGAAACCTGGGGTTGGACCAGTGCTGATTGGGACTCTGTTGGTTGATTGGTGAAGGTATAGTATTAGTATCAATGTTGTCAATGTTATAGCAGAGCAGAGTTCTCACAACTTCCAACTCCAGCAGCCCTCCTTCCTTCCTCCAGTCTTGTTGTTGTTATTGCTCTCTCATCACCCTCCACTCTCACTCTCTCTCTCTCTCTCTCATCACTCTCTCCATCTTTGTTTGGAACAATGCTCTACTGTGGTCTGGCTGGGACAGCGCTTGGCTTGCCACCTCCGGAAACGAGTCTCTTAACGGCCTGGATGTTCTGGATGACTTGGTTCAAGTTCTTGGCCTCAAAGAGGTCAACAGTCATGAAAAGGTCGGTGGTGGCCATACCAAGACCTCTGCAGAAAGCGAGGTAGTTTCCAATGTTCTCCATCTGGACGAATGGAGCAGCAGATGGGGAGCTCTTGCATGAACCTGGCTTAATCTTGTTGGCAAACCTTTATGTGATTGGTTGATTGAAAGAATGGTTGGCATCATACTTGGAGAAGGAGGAGTAGGTAGTATCATATACTTACTTGCAGAGAATGACACCAGACTTCAGGGCCTCAGCAAAGGACTTGCCAGCTGGGAGTGGCTCACCAAGGGTGGACTCGATGTATGCAATGCTGTCCTTCTCGAGGTTGCTGTCGTAGAGAGCCTCTCTCTTGGCAGCCAAATCAGCATCCAATCCAAAGTGGTAGTTAGTATCAGTCATTATATTATATGTTATGTATTATTATATCTTTTAGTCTTAGACTTTATGATGTAGTGAGTGAGTTAGATTGATGAAGTGTGTTGTTGTTGAAGGATGAGTGTTGTTGCTGAAGCAGAATGGAATGGGTTTGTTGAACAGCCATCACCCAACAATTTTAAAAATAAATTATGTTTTTTGATCAATTTTGATGGGTAATTTTCATTGAATGTAAGAAATACTTGTAGTTGTAGTGTCTGTTGTTGTGTTCACGAGGGAGTCTTTGGTGGATAGACAACACGACTTGACAACCTTGTTTTAGTCTATGTTTAGCGTGTGCAAAGCCTATCAACGAGGTTAATTAATTAATTCAGGATGGACAGGACAGGACAGGACAAGACAGGGAATGGTAATGAGATGATGAGTTTGTAACTTGTAGATTTATGTACACAACTCTTGTGAAGTAGTAGTTTTAGTAGTTGTTGTTGTTGGTGCTAAAGATTGTTGATCGCGTGTTGTCGTGCTCCTGTTGTGTTATACGATGCTGTTTGTTTCATTCCAAAACCGCCTTGTTAAAGGTTGAGATGTTGGAGTTCATTACAATGAGTAACAATCCAGGTCAAGTCAAGATTGTTTGTGATGACTTGTTTGTTTGGATTGCCACCCAGAGGTTGTTCGTATCAAGAGTTTGACGGTATTGATTCAGTCTAGCACATAGGTATTATTGTGATCCTATGCGCTAAACCTATCTTGATCACCCACTTCGCACTGTGCAGGATGCTATATGTGTCTCTAAAGTTAGTGATGGTTGATCGAGTTGATGTTGTTATTGATGTTGTTTACACATACGTATAGACTTCATGGTGCCCATTCTACCGCCACCGCCGCCAGCGCCTCCACCTCTTCCATATCCTCCGCCACCTCCACCACCTCCTCCACCATATCCGCCAAAACCATCGCTTCCTCCTCTTCCCTTGTTCTTATATTTCTCTGTGGCAGGGTCTGATACCAATGTGTGGAAGCTAAATAAACGTTTGAGTCAAATGAACGATAATGTTAACAATGAATCTTCTCTCTCCTTTGTTATGTTGTACATACAATGCTAGAATCTGATTCAGAATGAACCAAAAGTACTCTCTTATTGTCTTTATGCTCCAGAATGTCTTCTTTGTCACTGTTCCATTCTCTGTATGTTTATGTATCCAATCAATGTATGTATTGATCAATATATTGTGTTCAAATCACTACTACTGCTGTAGCTGCTACTGCTGCAGCTGCTGCTGTTCGAGTGCATGCATATCATTATCATAACATACGTGAGACATATGTTGAACGACTATCAACATCCATTATATATTAAAGTAGGATTTATAAATCTGTGTTTTTGTGTGGCTCCACAGTATCGCCTATATCTATGTACAATCGCAATACTAATACTGTATATATATATATATTATTATAACAATAGAACAATGAATGATCCAATATTGTGTGTTCTAGAATGAAATACACAGAGTGACGCGTCACCCAACATTGCTAGCTTCCAATTTCTCAACTTTACCACAAACACACACAAACATACAAACTGACTTGTGCTCAAATGGACGGGAAATGCATTCATTGGGTTTATTTGGCAATGACCAGAGCCAAAAGTGATGTTGATTGATTGATTGATTGATTACTTGCGAGCAGTGGCATAGTTATCGATGAACCATTGAGCACTGACCTTGACTGCCTCCTTCATTGGTGTGAAGGTCAGGTCTGGGTAAAGTGATCTAAGCTTCTTGTTGCTGGCTGTCTTCTTGAACTGACCATCAGCCTTGCTTGTATCAAACTAAAGTTATATAATGAGGCACATGTATGATTAGTGTTGTGTAATGATGATTGATTGATTGGATTGAATGATTGAATGATTGGATACATACGACAATCTTTCCTTGGAAGTTCATTGCCTCGGCAATTGTGTGAGCAACGTCGGCAATTGAAACCTCATCGGCCTCATCAACGGATAGAATGATTGGGTCCAACTCCTCATACTTGTCCAACACCCAGACAAACAACTTGGCCAGGTCCAATGAGTAGACAAACTGACGCAGTGGCTTACCAGTACCATAGATGACCAAGTCAGTGTTATCCTCTATCAATGATTATTACAATGTTAGTCAGTTGTTTGATTATCTTGATTGATTATACTCACTCATGGCATTGTAGGTCTTGTGAATCAAACCTGGAATGACATGGCTGTCAGCCAGATGGTAGTTGTCATGTGGACCATAGATGTTGGTTGGAATGACAGTAGTGAACTTGCAGCCATGCTGTGCGTTGTAGGCACGAGACAACACATCGATCATTCTCTTGGCATAGGCATAGCCTTCGTTTGAGAAATGAGGTGGGCCATTATGGACCATAGTCTCATCGATTGGATAAGTAGTCTTGTCTGGGAAGATGCAAGTTGACAGACATGATACACACTTGACAACCTGTTGATCGAATGAATGAGTATATGCTGTATTTGATTGATTGACCATCACTGACATACCTTGAACTCATGGCAACAGGCCAATATATTATCATTGATTGCGATGTTCTCGCGGAAGAACTCGACCTTGTACTTCATGTTGGAGAAGAGACCTCCGACACGGGCGGCAAGATGAATGACATGGGTTGGCTTGTATTTCCTAAAGATGGCTTGGGTCTGCTCCAATGATCTCAAGTCACCGTCTGCCGATCGCAAGTAGACCCACTGTTCATCCTTTCTCGCATCGCCCTGTTGTTGGATATAGGCTTCAATACCTTTTCCAACCAGACCAGTGCCACCAGTGACCATAACGACCTTTTGTGCAGACATCCTTATTTTATATGTTTATATATCACGTAGTAATAACTTAGAAGTACTTGTAATAATGAGTGAATGAATGCGTGAATAAGTTAGTGAGTTGGAGTGAAATGAAATGAAAAATGAGGCACAAACAAGGTGCCAACGTTGTCGTTTTTGAAGATGAAATGGAGAAAGTGGTTGATTCTAGGTCTTTTTGTGTGTCTTTTCAAAGTTTTGGTTCAGATATTGCTTTGGCTTCTTGAACAACATCAACCTTCATTTAGAATGATAGCTTTGTATATTCGATCAAATAATTATATTTATAATAATCTTACAAGGAATAGAATAACAACTTTAACATCATTATTATCAAACTTCAATCATCACCAACATCAACAACATCATTATTTCAGAAACATGTCCACTACAACAACCGCACCTGCATCAACCACAGTATCAATCAGAGGTGAGAATGTACCCGTCACACTGGTACCATCACTAGATGTACCAATCCAGACTGTAATGTATATTAATTGATTAATTGATTGAATGATTGAATGATTGAATGATACTAACTCAATGAATGAATGAATGATAATGACAGGCTGTGAATGCACCAAACTTCCAAAAGTGGATCAAGAAGATGGATAAGCAGGATCAGTTGAAGGTTAACTCGATACTTATTCAATCGATTGATATGTTTGGACCAAATGTAGGATTCTTGAAGTTTAAGGCAGAGGTACATGCGCTGCCAGAGAAGAGACCTGTGCCAGGTATCATCTTTTGTAGAGGTGGATCTGTGGCAATCTTGGTCATTCTGACCTCCAAGGAGACTGGCAAGGAGTACTCGTTGCTAACGGTGCAGACTAGAGTGCCCGCCGCCACATTCGCATACAGTGAGATCCCCGCCGGCATGCTCGATGGCAGTGGACACTTTGCTGGCGTGGCCGCCAAGGAGATGAAGGAGGAGACTGGAATCGATGTCACTGAGGACAGGCTGATAGACATGACCAAGCTGGCCTTTGGCGACAGTGCTGAGGGCATGTACCCCAGTCCCGGTGGCTGTGACGAGTTCATCAGATTGTTCCTGTTCCGCGACACGCTGGAGCAGGCCAAGATCGATGAGTTGCAGAACAAACTCACTGGATGTCTCTCTGAGAACGAGTCGATCACCCTGCACGTCGTGCCCTTTGACGAGCTTTGGAGAAGAAGTCCGGATGGCAAGACCCTGTCATCACTCTTCCTGTACGAGAAGCTTAGAGCTGAGAAGAAGTTGTAAATGTTGTTGTCAAAGGATTGACTTTATTAATGGTCCTGGCGATGGATGGATGGTCACAGTGCAAGGCATGGCAGGGCAGGGCAGGTGGTGTATGTATAACGTAACTCCTCCTCACAGAGGACACCCCGATCACTACTTGTTGGTGGCATTGATGTTGTACACTCCAATAAAGTTGTTGTACAAGTCTAATATTATAACATGGATGGTGTTAGTATCCATGTCCATTCAATCCAATCAATCAATCAATCAAACTTACTTCCAATGTAGACCAATCCATCCCTCTCCATTGCAGATGTCACTGTCTTGAAATGTGAGTTCTTGGCAGATTGCAATGTTTGAATGATGTCGCCAGTCTAGTGATTGAGTGAGGTAGAGTCAGTGATGGTTCCAGTGACCGAATCAATATTCAATCAACTTACATTGGAGTTGGCAATGGCAACAAATGGGGGACTGATGGGAGGAACAAAGAATGGTAGTCTAAAGATTGACCTCTTGATCATTGGATATTGAAGGAAAAAGTCAAGTATCCAGGTCCTTCCACCATAAATACCAATGTAAAGTCTGTTATCCTGGCCCAGTCTAATTCCATCTGGGAAGCCTGGCAAGTCACTTATGAACACTGATGCCTTTCCAGCTATGATTGATTGATTGATGGATGGGTCAGGAACCATGCCACTCACACACTCATTCATTCGTTCGATTGCATACCATTTGGACCTGATATCCAGTATCTCCATATCTTGAATGTAGCAGTCTCTGCGACAAACACACTCTCATTGTTCTGATCCATTGTCACTCCATTGGCATACTGCAATCCATCAATGAGCACTTTGACTTCCTTAGTCTTTGGGTTGTAAGAGAGTAGTCTAGTTGTTAAGAGTTGGTGAGTTAGTGAGTGAATGAGTGATATCACATGTAGTTGGATAGGACTGGTGACCTGTCATATGACATACTTTCCATTGGGATTTGAACTGATGCATGAGAACATTGATGGAAGTTGAGTGTTCCAATCACCTTGACTATCATATATTGGAGCTATTGATGAGCTGTCTGAGAAGTATACCATTCCATCAGGGGCTGATGTAACATCATTAATGAAAGTCAACTTCTTTCCACCATAACTTGTTACCAATAGTGTAGCCTCCTTTGTATCCTTGTCCACACGGATCAAACCTACAGTCATTGATTGATAGATTGAGTCAGTGATTGAATGAGATACATCAAGGCGAGCAAGATCATACCCTTGACTGCATCGGCCACCAATAAGTTATCATCATGATCAAAGTGGATACCAAGTGGACGTCCTCCATGGAACAATGTCTTGCTCTCATGAATGACATTGGAACCATTGGTATACAGTGCACTAAGTGTGATTGGTGCCTCAATATATCTAATCTCTCCAGACTTTAATGAGAAGTATACATCACCTCTCTTGTTAATTGTGATTGATTCTGGTCCCTCATGGATACCTTGTTGTTGTGTAATGTGTAAGTCAGTCACATGGTAACAATCAATCTTGTTTGATCAGATGGATGGTACACATACCTAGTTCAATGTATTGAGTGTTGGCCTCTAATAGTTGGTTGGGTGCGTATGGACCTTCTCTGCTTGGTATGGGACCAGTGATGAATGGTCGGAACTCAATGTCAGGTGTCAATCTATGTGTGAACAGACCCAACGGTGGATAGTATGACAGTGTTCCAATGTACACTGCCAAACAAAGTAGCAATGCACTCAATGTACTCATTGCCATTTCTTATTACTTATAACTTATTACTTATTATTATCTCTATTCTAACCCTACTAACTTACTTAATAATGATGGTAACAAGTGTTCATCAATGATGATCTTCATCATACTCACATTAAAATGATCCGGTGCCCTTCGATGGATCGACTGATCAAGCCCAACCCCACACTCACACGCGAAGTGTGACGATTCGCAGATTGAGGCCCAATCAAACCCACACAATTTGGTCCACAACATGGTGTCAATTGATGGGTCAGTCAGTCGAGGACAAGGAAGGAATGAAGTAAGGATAAAGGGGAAGGGGGAGAGGTATGTATTGATGGATGGTGATGTCTTAGACGGAACCGATGGATGAGAAGGATGGCTGATGGCCACCAGAGTCATCTCCATAGTCGTCATTGTTGGCCTCGATTGGCGTTGTACAGTATGGTGAATTATTGATGCCATTGTAGAGTGCAGGCGCAGGACTGTTCTTGAATAGTAGCGATGTGGTCTCCTCGTCAGAGTCGTAGCGCTGTGGGTCCATAAACAGACGTGCCAGGACCGCCTGGCTGCTGATTGTGAGTGATCACGCGGCCTGGTGGCGCCTGTCCAGTGGTCGGTGATGGGTAGTACTGATTGCTCTTGCGCAGACCACCGATCTGAGTCGTTGGTATCCTCCAGAATAGTACAAGTATCAGAATATATGGTAATATTTCCCAAATGAAGAACATAACAATGACTATAATACTCTGTGCCAGTGATTGCTATATGATTGATTGATTGAGTGAGTGAGTGAGTAAGTGGATGGAATGATACCATGAGTGTGAGTGTGATTGATGGATTGGATACTTACACATCCGAGGTCAATGCTTGGAATGCTTCCAATGGCAGAGACAAAGTCAAAGACACATCTTGATGTGAAGCAAAGGAATATTATGAATGTGATTGGTATAATGGACATTGGAAGTTGTGATTGTAATTGCTAAAAGAATGATTGAGTGGAATGAGTGGAATGATTCCAGGTGTGGAGGTATGTTAGTGAGTGAATGTTCCATCGACTCCATTCCAAGTGATGTATCATGATCATTGTGATATTTACAGCGCTCTTTGTAGACTTGATTATCCTGTTTAGTCTCCATCCATATACTGCCAAGATTGTGACGAGTAGAAGGAAGACAACACCAGACAATATGTACATCAGTTGATCCATCTGGTTCAACTGCTGGTCAGTTGCGCCTCCACAATCGCCATTACTACCACTGCCACTCGATGATGGTGTCGGTTGATTGAGTGAGTCCTTATAATCGAATGCGATCCAAACTTTGATTGATCAGGTGGGTTGGATTGAGGTCAGATATTATCCGGGATGGAATGATTCCATTTATATATACATACCACATTGAAGTACAAGGAGTACAGTATTGACACAGACATAGATTATAGTGAATAACTTCTTGGTGGACTGCTCCCAAGTCTTACGATGCACGACATGTGCGTAAAAGAGCACCAACAATGAGTAGGTGGCAAACTGGATGTTGATTGGTATGTTGAGCAATAGATTGCTGACCAGTCCATTAGTGTCCACGTAGAATGTCAGCCAGAACACTGATCGCAGAACACCCCATAGCAGTCCAAGGAACAAGAATCCAAACCTGAATGAGAACTTCTTATGTCTAATATTGAGTGTGAGTGAGTGTGAGTGTGGGCTGAGGCTTGAGGCTTGAGGCTTGAGGCTGAGGCTGAGGCTTAGGCTTCAGGTCCTGGTCCTAACTGGACTTAACATACTTATTATATATGATCCTTCCAATTTGGAAAGCAACAACTAATGTGATTGAAATATACAGAACAAATAATGGAAATGTGATTGAAGTAAACCAGATCATGTTTGTTTGATTGATTGATTGAATGATCTGTACACACTCGAGTGTTAAGCTTTCATTTACTCCTCGTTATATCTCTTTATCTCTTTAGTATGTGTATCTGTATGTTTTTGTGTATCTGTAAATATATGTAATATACTGGGGTATGTTGTTGAGTCCTCACAGCTACTACTACTACTTCTACAACAACAAGGTGAATGTGAAAGGATGTCAATTAATGATTGTGAATGATCAATCACACTCAATCAATCAAACAATCACACACATACAACACAATAATACAGTTAGGTATGCACCACCCTCTCGATGGCAACAGCACAGAAAGTTAGGATGAAAGATCTGCCCTCCCATGCGGCACACACCATTGCATCCACGAGGCAAATCAGACCCCCTGAGCATGAGAATGAATGAAGGCTCCCCACACTCCAAGATCAAGGAGGACCACACACCAAGATTTTTATTTGCAAAAAAGGTGAGCAGACGTCACCCGAGGGACTGTGTCCTTCAAATAGGTTAGGTGGATGCCGACCTTTGGCCCGCGAGTGTGTGAATGTACAGGTAACTTCCGGAAGTTGGATTGATTACCATCAATCAATCAATCACTGGTCTTCCCAACGAACAATGCCAATGGGCCATTGGGAAACTGGCAGACATATGTTACAGACTTGAGTAGGTTTGCCCTGGTCCATGCTGCATGACGATGATGGACCGTTGGAAATTCGAACACCATTGCATCCATCTCGATCACAAAGGTATCGCTTGAGGTATGCCTGTTGCGACTTACTCTGGACTGGCTCGCCACCCTTGGCCGATCTCCTGCCTTTGGACGACTTGGTGCTGCCGGCACTACCGCTGCTGACCACAGCACATCCTGGACAGACGCAATTGAAGAAGTACGAGTCGAACAGCTTTGTCTTGCGCTCTTCATTGGACAATGAGAGTTGGATGTAGTTGTAAGAGAGCTCGGTGCCCGCTGGTATATCGGCCAGGGCAATCATCGAGAGTGCGCCACCATCACCTTCACGATTCACTCGACACACATTCGGTTGACATGAATGATTAAAGTATGACGCCATGATGTATAATGCTGAGCCAACCGAGCTGTACTTGTATGGCTCCAATGTCAATCCAATCTCGTGAGTGTTGCACTCCAATACGCACATCAGTCTGACAAGGTCCATCTGAGTAAGTCCACGCAGTACCTCTGTCTTTGTTGCTGCCGTGCCCATGTTCAGTCCTTTCTCGAGGAATCGCGCCACTTTGCCAAGGTCAGCCATGCGACTCGCAGAGAATTGGTGACGATTGTCGCACAGTTGTAAGACATTATCGAATGACTCTGATGTTGGCGCCAGGTGTCTCATAACCAGCACACGTAGACAGAGCTTCAACATTGATTTGCAATCATTGTCAAACATTGAAGTCGATGCCAAACGTTGATATTGTTGACATTCGATTGAGTGCATCGGTGTATCCAATTCACGACATTCAATTGAGCAGTAATATGTCGTTTGACAAGTGTTACATCCATCCAATTGTGATGCTTGTGATGATGTACATAGTTGTCTCAGACAACGATGACATAGTTGTCTTGCTAGAGCATCTCTATAGTTGATTGTATGAGCAAATGGTTGTTCATAGAGCACTATTTCGCCTCGTACTATATCCTTTGAGGCAACCAAGTATCTTCCTCTTCCTTCTACATGCCGCTGTATTACTTTGTTATAATAATGCATCGAAGATAGATATTACATGTATGTATCTCTACACAATGTTGAGGTAATTACAAGTTGTCAAACTAGATTGAGCGAGTGAGGGAATGGAGAGAGTGGGGAGTAAGTGAGAACGAAAGTGGACGCGACCTTTCACCCACCCTTGAACAAGACTCAATTGAAGGTAATAACACCAAAGTGTAAGTTCAAAGTTAATAACTACATTATTGGAAACATACATAATTACAGATATATAATATACAGATACATAATAATATACAGATAGATATAATATACAGACAGATATTTATTAAATAGAGAGATAGTTTGGATATATACTATTGATAGGATATATCAAACACAACACCAAATGTCACAACAAGGAGAGGACACAGTCATGGCTACGACCAACGACACTAACAATGAACAGAGTCTCTTTAGATCCTATATCACACAGTATGTTATAATTGATTGATTGAATGAATGATTGAATGAATGATTGAATGAATACTAACTAAATAATGTAACAAAAGATACTTTACACAGTTGACAAGAGGATGCAAGGAGTCTCTAAAGAGTCATTCACTATATTGTATTCACAATCCATGTATGTTGTTGGTCCTCATTCAATCGATCAATCACTCCAACTCACTCACTAACCAACTCAAAGTATGTAACAAACCAGAGGAGGATGCCAACTTATCAGCTGTAAAGGCAATAGAATATGCAAAGACGTTCAAGGAGAAGTTCTTGTGCTCATATCTGAAGGATAAGGAGAGTTTGATCTTTAGGAAGAATGAGGAGTCCATATTAGTATATCTTAAACGATGCCAACAGAAACAGGCATACACCTTCATCATTGTGTCCATCAAGGAGCACTTCTCACTTCCCTCCCAGGTAGAAGAGATAGCAAACAACAATCCTATCGTATGTCATTCTCTCTCAAGCCATCGACAATGCACCATCCACTTACTCATCCACTCTATCAACAACAGAGGCAGGCAAACGACACCTTTGATTACTTTAAAGGACTGAACCTGAAGGACACCAGGGAAATCTTTGACATCATTATGTCACTGGTAAGTCCACTAAACAGACAGATAGACTGCCAGACATCACTCACTCACTCACTGACTCACTCAATCAATCATATGATTCAGAATCGTGATGATGTCACCAAAGCATTGTTGGACTCACTTAGCGATCTTAGTGCATACCTCAGGTTCAACTCTTCTTCATTCACTACACCAACCTCATTGATATCATTTGTACTTCTCCTATCGGTATGTCATTATCATTGTCATTGTCACATGTATCCATCCAACAATGTTACTAACCTATCTCACTCTCAATCAATCACGCCATCCATCCAGAACCCATTCATCAACGATATTGATCACATCAGGATGTTTGAGAATCTCTGCATTGGAATATACCAACTGATACCTTCACTGCTGTCTGTGTTTGGGGAGTGGCTATCAACGTAAGAATGAACACTGGAATACTCAAACGATCAATTGATCAATCAATCATGCTAACATCTTCCATTCCAAACATTCATTCATCGCCATGTGATTGGACACTTGACAGATTCTCAAAGGATCACTTCACTCAAACATTGACCAACTTCCAGCAGTTCATATCTGTGCGATTGTTGACATCTGATGAGAAGCTGGAGCTCAACACTGACAAACCAATCATTGGCGCATGTGCATTCATGCAGCTTCTGGGTATGCATGCAAACTATAGTTGCTCACATTTGGTCCATCCATTCATTCATCACTAATTGATTGCTCATTATCCATTACATCATTCCATCCATCTATCCATCGATCACATCCACCATCCATCATCCACATCGATCAGACAACATCAACATCAAGAAGAAATACGTCGACTATAGGGATTTCTACAATGACATGGTCAACAACAACCTGAACCTAAGAGTGGACATCATGAACTATACCGCCGACACAGGGTACATATTGATTGATGCTGATTGACTGACAACATATAACTAACTCTACCTCTATCAATCAATGAATGTAGCTTCTCTTATACCAAGTATCCATTCATTTTGAATACATTTGTAAAGAGCACCTATCTACAAGTGGAGTATACGATACAGCAGGATCTGGTATGTTATATATGATGGACTGGAGTTGAACAACACGACACTAACATCATCACTCACTACACTACCTCAGCCAGAGTATTTGGTATTCCAAGTCCGCAGAGATAATATTATACACGACGCATTGAACAATGTAAGACAGGACAAGTGGATGGATGGCTGACAATCCATTCAATCAATCACAATGATATGCTGACACAAACTTAACCAACGATGACTCTAGATTCAAAACCACAAGTATGACATGAAGAAGGAACTAAAGATCAAGTTTAAAGGTGAGGAGGGTATCGATCAAGGTGGCGTCCAGAAGGAGTTCTTCCAGATTGTGGTGCGCAAGATATTCGATCCAGAGTTTGGAATGTTCATATATAATGAGAGGCTAAGGACATGGTGGTTCAACACCAACTCATTGGACAAGCTAGAGTTTGAACTGATTGGAATCGTAAGTTTGGTCTTTGACTGGCTCGCCAACCAATGTAGTCTGGTTGACTGATCAACGCCAACCTAACATAATATATATATTGGATCATCATCCAATGTAGATACTTGGCCTGGCACTGTACAACTCAATCATCTTGGACGTCCACTTCCCCTTGGTAGTCTACAAGAAGCTGCTTGGATATCCTGTGGACATTGACGACGTGGAGTCAGTGGAGCCGGTATGTTGGAGCCAGACGACAATCGCCACACAGTGATCATTCATACTCACAAACAACAATCACAATCACAATCACAGGAGATCTATAGGTCGATGATCAAGATGCGAGACACTACCGATGATGTCTCACAATGGTCAACATACTTCTCGGTGACCTATGACAACTTTGGCGAGACAAAGGTGCACGAGCTCAAGCCAGGTGGCGACAACATCCTGGTCGACAATTCGAACAAAGAGGAGTATCTGACATTGTACACAAACTACCTGCTCAACATATCCATATCAAAGCAATGGGTAGAGTTTTACAAAGGTTTCCAACTGGTGTGCGACTCTCCATTCCTTCGTCTACTAAGACCACAAGAACTGGAAGACTTGATATGTGGAGTTGAGGACTTGGACTTTACCGAACTGGAGAAGGTTGTCATCTACGAAGGTGGCTACACGAACCAAGATCAGACCATAAAGTATGTTGTTGTGGTCTATCTCCCACTAACCCATAATGGTTGTGGATCAATCTCTAACAATCATTGTCCTATCAATCAATCAATTAGATACTTCTGGGAGACAATACATGGATTATCCAACGAGATGAAGAAGAAGTTCTTGTCATTCTCGACTGGCTGCGATCGAGTGCCCTATGGTGGACTGTCCAAGATGCACTTCTCAATCCACAAACAAATCGATAGTGATCGTTTGCCATCCGCTCACACCTGCTTCAATGCGCTCATCCTGCCATGCTACCCAACCAAAGAGAAGCTCGAAGAACGTCTAATCAAAGCCCTTAACAATGCCGAGGGATTTGGTTTAAAGTAGTAGTATCACCTCAATCCCCCCCCTCATGCCTCATTCAGCAAGCTCTCTCTCTACATCTCTCTCCCTCTTACTGTCTCGCCTACATTTGCGGACTGCTACCCTCCCAAACCTATCCTCTCTCTCTCTACTCTTTTGAATAAACAGCTGCAGACGTATTAACATTAGACAAACAAGTACATTGGTGTCACGGTGGTATGTACGAACACCTTTACTCTAAAACGAGTTTGTATTCTCCATCGACATGAACAAAGTTGTTGACGATTTGGCAAATATTGTTTAGATTGGTTCTGTTATGATTTGGAAATAAAGGTACATGTCCAAGGTTAGACAAAGAGAGAGAGAGTCAGTTTGGAGTGATAGAGATTAGTCACTCGCGAGCATACTAATACTTACTCAATATCCTCCCTTGAGTGATTTCCTTGTTCGAGAAGGCGCATGGTCTTGTTGTTGATCGTCTTGTTTTGGCAGATGAGGCGAATCTCATCCATCACCAAAGCAGGGAAGTTGCTGCGAAGGAAGTTAGTCATACATCTGGAGAAGTGGTAGGTGATCTCATTGAAGTCTGTGATCTCGCGGAAGCTCTGCACATATATAGCCGATCGGCTCTCTATCATCTTTCCCTCCTTGTCAAAGGTTGTAGGTGGTCTAACTCTTCCAATAAAGTGATAGTAATGATTGGGCCTACAATGCAATGTTTGTTTGATTGTTTGATTGAGTGAATGAGTCAGTGAGTGAGCAAGAGCAAGGAACAAAGAGCATGCTCTGGACAATAACATACTTGAATGGATACTCCATCTCGAGAGAGTCTGTGAAGTAGGCAAAGAGACGGTCGGTACCATCTGATATTTGCAAGGTGACACTGCGATGTGTGGCGTCACTCTTGGTGGATGTATTCTCTTTGTACTGAGGGTTCTCTGTGAGGATGAAACCAACAACCTCTATCAACTCCACCTTTTTCTCTGATGTTTCGTTCATGAACAGACCTACAAACTCTCCAGCACCAGTCTTCCTTTGCTCCAAGTTATGATACTGCAATATAGTCATTGGGACACATGGAATTGGTGCATGTGCTACTTTCTCTAAATTTCCTTGTTGCTCTGCCATGATATAAAGATTGTTTGATTGATTGATTGATATGTGTATATGTATGTTATTATTATAATAGAGAGATAAATGAATGTGAAGTTATGTTTGGTTGAAGATTTTGATAAAGTTGGCGCGAAACTTGAATCCAATCTTTTCCAAGAATAAATCGAACTTCCAATTTGAGTTTCAAACACTTTTTGGTTGAGTTGTTGAGGAAAAACGAACGAATAAACAAAAAGACACTAACAATAACGTTAAATCTTCATCACGATCACATTGTAATAATAACTACATACATTATATAACATGAGCGACTTTAATAAGAAGAAGACACTGCATCCATTGTCAAGAAAGGCAAAGAGAGTCACAAGAGAGGGCTTCAGAGTTGTAAAGAAGGTCAAGCAAGTCTCTGCAAAGAACAAGGAACAGACTGTATTGTGTATGTCTATCTCGCACTGGCATATATCCATCGTCTACCTCATACTCACCTCGCTCATTCAATCAATCATTGACCTACAACAGATCACAAGGTGATGTGGTTCAAGTCAAAGATAGAAGAACAACCAAAGAGAGTATACTCAGCAAGAGAGATTGCAGGATTCATTGAGGAATATATTCAGAGGAATGATGATCAGTTGTTGGATCTAGAGGATATTAAGCGCAAGGTTAACAGATCAAACACGACCGACTTGTTGCAATCACTCAAGGATAATGAGACGTTGCAGTTCAATAAGGAGGGTTACCGTATGTATACATACTCATCGATGTGATCAATCAATCAATCATTCAATCAATCATACTAATGAATGAGTTGCAATGAATAATAGTCGTACCTGATATATCAAGAGTAGCAGCAGTCAAGTGGCTGACAGAGTGGGATGGAAATATGAAGGTTATAACCAATCTGCCAATGAAGAGATTCAAGGCAGTACAAGCTGAAGATGAAATAGAGACTACTACCACAACTACGACTACAACGACAACAGACAACAACAATGAAGATGAAACAATGAAATCAACACCATCCAAACCATCTCTACGTACTCAACTGGAATCACCTGCTACATCCAATCCATTTGCCTCGCTCTCCAAGTCACTTTTGCAACAACCAGTGTCCACCTCGACGCCAATGACATAAATCTTGCATCATACAGTTATTTGTTATCAATGATCTTCATCCCTCTCCCTTATGACACACAGTCCTCCACGATTGAACAACACATGCCACCTTGATCCTCCATTGAGGGCCAACAACACAATGGACATGTCTACTACTATAATTTGTATTATTCATCTGATTGATTGTCATATTATACATGGAGTATGAGTCATGTGTTGACTTCAAATATGGTATGACTGGTTGATTGATTAATTGAGTTAGTGAGTGAGTGATTGGAATCATTCCAGAGTTTGATTGATTGAGTGAGTAACCCATGTTGATCATTGAATGACTATAACTAGATTGGTCCATTGCAAAGTCAGAGTCAGTTTGGACAACTCACCTGAAGACTTCAAGAGTATTGTTACACAATTACGTAAATCGTTTGTAAATGAATGAATCAGTCTGTGTGGGGATGCTTTTCAATTTTTATTTATTTAATTTTGAATTTGTGTTGAGTTGTGTGAGTGAATGTGACGACTTGGCTCAGCGAATAACATTGTCGCTAAGTCTAAGTACTTTGGTTTTCTCTCACAAGTCAGGATCACACATACAAAGGATTTAAAGAGTGTGTATATTATTACATCATCAACAACATGTCTGTCTGTCAACATGCTACTGCTACTACTGTTCGCGATAAACAACAACAATCAATCAATCATTCAAACTACAACAATATCAACAATATCAACAATATGATATGACGACTTGGATAAATCACATAATCATGTCAATGTCAAGATTGTACATATACAACAAAACGAACGATGATGATCAAATGGGTGAATGATTGCGATTCAATCACAGCAGATAGTACAACACATAACAGAGACACATTCTTTGTTTCATTCATTCATTCAACTTCAGCAGCGAGCAACAACAACAGCATCATCAATAACAACAACAAATGAACAACAGATAGCATTAGCATTGAGATCAGCGACATAGCATAAGACTAAAGAATGAAATGGCTAACAAACATTACTTCTCCTAATATAACAAACAAACAGAATGTCAACAGAGCTCATTTGGAACGTCATCGCCCCAACCAACGCCTACAAGATCACCAGATGTGGTGTTTCTTTCTCGTCCGAGCCAGGCAACCTCCGCAACAGACACTCGATCAAGTACTCTGGTTTGGCCAGACGCAAGGTCATTGACGTCTCCACCAACGCCAAGGGTGCCATCGTCTTGTCTGCCAAGCGCACCAAGAAGGCCGCCAACCCAGCCACCGCTTTCGGCAAGGTCCAGTTGTCCAACAACTACAGATCCTCCGCCAAGGCTGTCCGTTCCACCGCCTCTGGCTACGCCCCAGAGCTCCGTGCTGCTGCCCTCGGTCGTCTCCACCGTCTCAGAAAGACCGCCAACAATGCTGCCCGCATCCAGCGTGCTGCCGCCAAGAAGGCCGCCCCAGCCAACTAAAGCGCCCCACCCCAGCTAAATAAATTCTGAATACACTTTAAATCCAGCAGCCAACACCCAATCAATCTCAAAGGACTACCTACTACTACTGCTCCTCCTTTTGTTTCTTTCGTCTTCCTCTTTCATGCATTCATTGAAGTCATCATCGTCTAAGCTTTGGATTTGATTCGCCAGACCTCCCACAGACGCGCCAAGTGTTGAACCCCACGACACTCTTGTCAACAATAATGCATTCTCATAACAATTATTGATTTTTTGTGAAGATTCCCTCTCTGATCATTCACCACGCACAGTCCTTTCAACTTCATGAATCTGTTTCACAAGTAGTAGTATTGTTGTTGTAATAATAGTTGTAGTTTATAAACGATATATATATAGTATATAGTAGGATTGACATATAATATATAAAGTCATAATCGATAGGATATATATAGATAGATCACAACAAACAAACAAACATACAAAATGAGCAAAGAGCCAACGACCAATGGTTCGACAAATGAAGAGGAGGATATTTGGGGACAGATACTGAAGGAGTCATCAAACAAGGCGAACTACTTTGAGACAAAGAATGTCATTATGTTGGGTAAGTGATTGAATGATTGAATGAATGAATGAATGAGCGACACTCGACATTAACCTTAATGATACACAGGCGATCCAAACTCTGGTGGCACGTCATTGTTGGCAAAGTTCCAACCAGTGTCTGATGTGGAGCAGTTGCGTGGCATTGCACTGAGCTATACGTTCTGTGATGTGTATGAGGAGGAGAACAGCGAGGAGCCTATTGGACGAACCAACTTTTGGACTCTAGAGGGAGAGACTGCGCATCATGACCTGCTCAAGTTTGCTCTCACACCAGACAACATTGCACACTCAATGATCGTCATCACACTGGACTTTTCACAGCCATGGAACATCGTCGACTCACTCAAGGTATGTTCGTGCTGATCGTTCATGATCAATCAATCGATTGATCAATCACATTCATTTGCTCACATACACGCGCGTACCTCCTCACCTTACAGAAATGGCTGGGCATTGTAGAGTCACATATAAAGTCGATAGGATCGTCACAGAAGCAACTTATGAAGGGACTGGACGACAAGCTGATGATCAAGTGGCATCAGTATGTTGAGCCTCCACAGAACAGTGCGGCTGCACCACTGACGAACGCACAGAAGAAGAAGAAGAGAAAGGTTGTGCACGCACCCATCGAAGACATCAGCGTACTTCCACCACTAGGCGAGGATATACTCAGCCACAACCTTGGCGTACCAGTACTGGTCGTTTGCTGCAAGGTAAGTCATGTACATGTTCGAGGTGTGAGGTATGAGGAGTCATTCACTGATCAATCAATCAATCACAATCAAACATAGAGTGACTCTGTTGTAATGTTAGAAAAGGATTTCGATTATAAGGACGACCTGTTTGATTATATCCAACAATACCTCAGAAGGATATGTATAAGGTGTATGTATCCAAGGAGCCATGAGGTCCACGCGAGGCCTCCCTCAATCACTCACCAACACTCAATCACTAAATCACTCATTCATAGATGGAGCAGGACTGATTTATACATCAGCCAGGAAGGACATAAACTGTGATGTAGCATTAGAGTATATAGAGAATATGTTGTTTGGATACGAGCTAAAGTCACGTACACAACTCTTGGAGAAGGACCAGCTCTTTGTCCCAGCAGGTTGGGACTCACTGGCCAAGATCACCATGGACTTTGAGAACCAAAAGGTGTGCAAAGACGTCGAGGAGCTCTACGAGAATGTTGTAAAAAAGCCAAGTATTATAAAGCGAAGAGAGATGAACCAGAATGCCAACGTGATCGCAGACGATGACCAGGTAAGATATAACACACTCACTCCAACTTGGACTGGACGACTGACTGATCAATCATATATATTAGGAATTCCTGGCAAAGATAAAGAATAATGTAGAGAATGAACCATCTGAGCCATCGAAGGACACTGCCAACAATGCGGGCAACAGCAGCAATAGTATGGTTGGAGAGCAGAAGGTGGTTGAGTCAGGCTCATCCAGTCCTCTGAGGAACAGTGGAAGCACGACACCACCAAGCAGCACACCACCAGCCGAGAAGGCAGTGTTGGCAAACTTCTTCACGAGCTTGATCTCCAAGGACAGGACGAGCAAAGGACCCGGAGGTGCCAAGGACCTCAAGGCATCCCTCACAGCACCACTGCCAGCCTCATCCAACTCTGTCAGACAGGATGCGCAGAAGCAGCTCGAGAAGATGCAACAGCAACAGCAGCAGAAGAAGTGAGTTGGTTGTCTGTCCAGTTGTCCACTCATCATTCATCATCACCGCCAAACATAACGACAATACTATCCAACCATCCATTCCATCATTCCACCTTATATCCTATTCAATAAACTCATGAGTAAAACAGTAACCATCATCCGCCAGACCCGCCAATTGGATGTTGTGGTGTGTGCCTGTCATCACACCCTTTCAACTCACACACTTCTGATCAATCACACACTCTTGATCACTCACTGAATGATCAATCACAGACGATGATCAATGTTACTAAATTGACATTGTATTGTTAACAATATTAATTAACAAGAAGTAATAATTAGAGATCCATGGATAGAGCTGTGGAGTTCTTGGAGGATTGCGACCTCAATCCAAAATACAAGGAAGTGAAACATGGATCAAGAAATATGTTTGCCGGCATCATTATGCTGTTCTACTTGCCATTGTTATTCATATATTTATATTATACTATACAGCCACAATATGGATCATTACCATCATGTTGTGCATGTGCCAATATGATCACACCCAGCAACTCATGGGTCTACATGGCAGTGAACGATACCTGTTCAAACAGTACATCATGCAAGAATTACATCCAAACACAGTTAAAGTTGAACTGTGATGCGTATGTACATTCAATCATTCATTGTCATCATTCAATCAATCATACTAATACTCATACTCTACTTGAATGAATGAATGATTAGTGCACTTCAATATCTTCCAGTTCCAGATTATAACATTACAATCAATATTGCTCAGATTGGATGTGTTGGAATGAAACCAGGTGATACTTGTGACTCTGCTTGTATGGATGTATCCAATCGATGGATAACCAACCTAGACTACACCTATGAGGACAACAGAGATCAAGCAAAGATAAGATGTCCCTTCCAAATTGGTGCATGTGACTTCAAAGCAGTTTATAGTGCTCAAGAATCGTAAGTCAAACTGATGAATGATTGATTGAAAGACGTTTCAACTGACCAATCAATCATACATATAGTGTCCCGCATGCAGTATGTAGATACCCTGAGATCAGTGGTATACTAACAAAGTTGGGTGCTGGACTTGGATTGCTGAATGGTACATTGATCACATTCAGGTTGTTGTTACGTGCATGGTGGAATAGGATTGGAAGGAATGGTGATGCAAGTGGCACTATCAATGACTACTGGAAAGGACTATTGATTGGATTGATCTTCAACTACCTTGGCATTGCATATCTTACCGTGGCCACAGGAATCAACAAACGTTTCCGATATGGAGGTCAACTAGCTATTGGATTCCTAATCATATTCTTCAAGGTAACTAACCACCTCTCAATCATACAACTTTGGAACTATCCCTGACCCTTACTCCCCACCCCAAGTCACCATTCACTGTATACCTGATCATTATATTCTCACAATATTGGACACCAATGACGATTTTGTTCACACTTGGATGCCTTGGAGTATCAATTCTGATCAGGACAACTTATAACTTGTTGAACTTGGAGATTTATTCACGTAATTGTGTAGTGATGTCACAGGATATGGATCGATTCGAGAATGATGAGGTGATTGAGTATGTACCACCTGATCGTATCAAACCTGTACTCTACTCCAAATGGCGACACTTCCTCATTGGATTAGCATTCAATCTATTCGCACTCTATCCATTGTTGAGACATAATCTCAAAAGATACAGTGGTATGAAGGCTGGATTCTACTGCTCAATCTCCATTGGAACGTTGTTAATCGCTTGGACCACATTATATGCAATTGATGGCTGGCAATACTTCACCTTCAACTTCCCATTCCCTTTGTACAAAGCAGCGCGATCATCAAACAATGGCGATGGAAGTGATAGTGGAGGAGGTACCAACAACACAGCGAGTAGTGAAGGGGCGAGTTCATCACTAAACATGGACACGGCATCATTGCGACAACTTTATATAACATCCATTCTCCAGTCAACATACTTTGCCGTCACATGGTCTGTTACCATGGTCATCGTATACCATCTCTCGCTATTCATCAAGTATCTGCCAGAGACTGGATCAATCCTGCCTTCATTCATGCGCAGGCCACTGGGCACCAAGACACAGTTCCACATCGGCTTCATGGTGAGCATCCTCCCATTGGTATTCACATACTTTTGCTTCTTCTTCTTCAAGCTCGTGCCCTACGTCACCAGACCCCTGCCCAGCTCCCCGGACGATTGCTCCTTCCCCGGATGGTCATTGATCATACCAATGACCGGAATCATTCCAGCGATAGCACTGTTCATATTCGCGCGAACTGAACGCTTTAGATATGGATCACTGACAGCGATCGGTGTCAGTCTGATCGTGTTCTGTCTGGGTACATCAGCACTGTTATTCAACTATTGTCTGGGATCTACTCAAGACATCTACTATCCTGGCTCGTGGTTTGTCGGTTTGATTGGCACCTACATCCTGATCTACGGCTCGATTCGGCCCAATCCCATATTCATACTAGACAAACGAGAGCCAGGTGTCGAGTACTTTGAAGATGAACGATTACTCGTTGACAAGTCATTGAACTAAACTATAATATGTTTGATTGATTTCATTGTTGTTGTACTTGCACCTCATCCACTCCACTCACCATCTAGCATAGTGAACCTCAGTGAATGAGTGAATGTCGATGGCAAGACGTTCGCCAGAGTCGAGGAGTAGCTCGCCAGTGACACGTCCAACGATTTGGTGGAAGCTGGACATGACCAGACCAAAGTTGTTGTGCTCCCACTTCTTCTTGATCGGTGTGAATGTCAATGGTTGCTCGCCAAAACGTCCATGCTTGCAGACGAATCGCCAAGGCGCCATGAGGTCCTTATCGTCGTACTCAAACTCGATGTGGCCAAGCTTGTGAATGACTCCATCCACATTGATTGCATTCTCTGTATGAGTTGACAGGTCGCCAAAGCCTGAGCCCAAGTTCAAGCCAATTGCGCGACCATCGGCCGCCTTGCCCCAGCTTGTACTCCAAATCCAGAAGCTGTTGTAATCCCAAACTCCTCTTCCCCAATCCATAATTCCAAATGCCATGTTGTTCTTGTTGTCCTTGATGTCCTTGTCGTTGTTGTCATTGTTTGATTGTTGCTGCGGCAGGTACTCCTTGCCATTGATTTGTAGTGAGCCAGTGACAGGGATCAGGTTGGTCTTGCGATTGTAAAAGAAGTTGTCCTTGCCGATTGGCGTGCTCAGCACTACGGACTCTCTGTTTGGCGACAGGTCAAAGTGGAGATTGGCCACAATTCCAAGCTTTGCGCTGGTCACTTGAATATGATGAATGACTGACTTTTGTTGTTGATCGGTGTTGCCACTGTCGCCCTCAACGTCAAAGTGTAGTTTGAACTTGGAGGATGAGTATGCAATGTGCTGGCCATGTTGGCAGCTATCTCGTGGCAGACCCAGACTCTTTAGCAACGATGGCGATGTGATCTCCTCACACAACTGTTGCTTGTTGTCCTTGTTGGCATCGTCAAACTCAATGATGAATGTTTGGAAGTTTGTGACGTAGCCAAGGTCGATGGCGGCCACTGCAAAGTAGAAAGTAGGTCCTCCAACAGCGTAATAGTTCCAAGACTTCAATCTGAATGCCGATCTGAACCTTGACAACACATCAGGATTGTACTTCAACAAAGGTTGTCTGCACCATCCCCTATGTACCAACTGTCCCTTCTTGTCCAGCAGGTCATCACCATGATTGGTGATCTCATTCTGTTCACTAATGTTGACGTCAGTAGCTACATCATTCAATCAACAGATTGAACTTACTCTATTGTATCACGCGAGTACTTTACGTGAGTGGACATTTCAAGCCAACGAGGTAGTATTGTCTTTTGGTATATCTTCTCAAAGAGTATCAAGAATACAAATACAGGGAAGGTGATTGTAAGAAATATACCTCTACTAACTGTCTTTATCTTTGTCAATAATCTACAAAGTATTGATTCGTTGTCGTCACCGCTAGTCTTGGGCCTTCTTTCTTCTGTTGTTGTTGATGGTGACTTCATCGTTGATATATAGATCGTATGATCGTTTGATAGAGACTATCACGTAGGAGTGAGTGAGTTGATTGATGTTGTTATTGATGTTGATGTGATTGATGTGGATACATTGTGGTCGATCCAACCATCCTTCATTCAATCAAACACACTACTACATTTGCAACATCTTCAAATTGAATTGAACTGCACAACCCATCCAACTATCCACCCCCATCAATGGTACAAGTTCACTTGTAGGCTTTGATTGTTGAAGGAGTAGATCTTTAGATTGTTTACATAAAACGGATAAAATAAGGGGTTACACCAAATATAGGATAGGATAGGATATATGGATTGTTTCGGCCCGATGGAGAGGAGCTCTTTATATCTATGTGAACCTAATGACCTGGTCTCAATCATTAGAGCCATGACTCTATCTTTTAGCTGAGACTTGGGTTGTCAAATTGTTGATGACACTATTGCTTAATGGATAATGAGTTTGACAACTCAACTCAAATGATAACTTTGAGGCTCCGCATCTTGATTATGCCTTCCTCAAGATAATTGATATGTAGAGAGAAGTAGATCATGGATGGACAGTGTCGTTGAGTTGTTCCGCACACATTACTTGTTTGTCTATCTTGACAAAGATAAAGCGTTGTTTACACGACTTCACTTGATACCTTTATCGCTCACTGGTAAAAAACAAAATGTAGTTCGTGACTTATGATGATGAGTTGGAAGGACAAGGGCACACTTCATCCAATCTCAACATGGATTGTTTCAATCTTGCTGTGATTGAGAGAAGAAAAAACCAACTGTGCACTCCTAAAGCTTGTAGAGTTAACGAACTTCAAAATATTAAAAAATCTGTTGAATGGGAGAGAGCAAATCTCCAATAATGTGATCATCAATTAATCATTGAACAAACCTACTTACTTGTGAAGATATATATATATATATGTATATGTAAAGATAATAATAATAACAGTATAAGATACAACATTGAACAAAACAGATATATCAGACAACTACTACAAGATAGAATACAGAGTGAAGAATTATTGAAAGAATGGCAGAGGAGGGAAAAGCCATACCGGTGGGCAGTAGAGTGGCCATCAACAATAAACCAGAGATTGGTGAGGGTACAGTCAAGTACTGTGGAATGACCAAGTTTCAGACGGGTCGATGGGTTGGAATAGAGCTGGACGCAGCCAACGGCAAAAACGACGGTACGGTGCAGGGCGTCAAGTACTTTGATTGCAAGCCTGCACACGGCATCTTTGTCAAGCCGCCTGCCGTACTCGTAGTGTCGCTCCCTGCCGAGGCAGAGGAGATCGATGACTCCAAGCTGATGCCGCCTCCACCAGCGGTGACCGCTGCTCCACCAACTACACCCACGACATCGGGCTTGAAAGCACCGGCATCATCAGGCATCAGACCACCATCATCACTTGGCAAGAGGCCATCATTGACACCATCAACGACAACGACCACAACAAAGACATCACCACCTACAGTGACTCCAACACTCACTTCAACGTCACCAGCTGCGAGTGAAGCGCCTGTTGAGACAAGTCCACCAACGACCACAACAACAACATCAGGATTGAAGAAGCCTGCTGCAGCATCGAGCGATAGTACACCAGCACCAGCAGCTGCGACAACAAAGAAGGAGCCATCATCTGGACTCAGACCACCATCATCCATTGGTATGAGGGCTTCAACAACACCTGCTGCAGCGACAACAGAGACAAAGAAGACACCAGCTGCAACAAGTACTGCCGCACCAAAGACTGAGACAACCAAGCCAGCAGCAGCAGCATCAACAGAAACTTCATCGTCAAAGATATCGAGACTATCAACGTCAACTAAGCCAGCAGCTACTGCCACAACTGCACCAGCACCCGCGACTGCACCAGCTGCAACTCCTGCAGCACTACCAGCAACTTCAACCACAACCACAACCACAACAACAACTACACCTGTTGTCGTTGAGAAGGAGCCAGCAGTCGTGCAACAACAACCAACTCCTACACCCGCTACTCAGGCACCAGAGCCAACTCCTGTTCATACAGAGCCAGCTCCAGCACCAGCCCCAGCCACAACTCCAGCACCAGTCGCAGTCCAAGCAACAACTGCGCCATCACCATCAACTGCTTCACCAACACTGGATAGGAAGCCAAAGATTGTACAGGGCGAGGATGATGATGAGGAGGAAGAAGACGACGATGATGAGGATGACATCAAGGAGATCCTCAAGAGCACGCCAACAAAGAAGGCAGCTGCACCACAGATGAATGAGAATGTCGAGAAGATGATCAGTGCTATCAACGAGCTCACTGAATACAAGACCAAGGCACAGGGTATGATTATGACCATGATCAAGTTGTAGCATGTCGCGAATGATCACTAACGATGACGATCAATCAATCATACAGAGCAAATCGCTGATCTTCAGAACAACCTCAAGGAGGTCAACTTGTCCAAGGACAAGTCCATCAGGGAGCTGGAGAAGCAGGTGCAACACTTGGAAAAGTCACTCAAGGACAAGGACAAGGAGACAGAGAATGCACTCAAGAGTCAACAGAGACATGATGTATGTGTAGCGAATGATCAATCACTCGCTCAACAAGGGTGTGAAGGTGGATGACTAATCAATCAATCTTCAACAGGAATCGGCAGAGAAGCAGTTGACAAAGGAGAAGGGTCTTTGGGAGAAGGAGAGACTGGACTTGTTGGAGCAGCTGACAAACTTGAATGAGACGATTGAGATGATGACACTGGACAAGGAGTTTGCAGAGGAAAAGGTGGAAGTCGCCGAGAATGAGTTGGAGTTGGTCAGAAGCGAGTATGAGCTACTAAAGAGCAAGATGGAGGCTGAGGAGTTGGAGAAGCAGGCCGCCAGCAACAGCTCGTTCTCCACGCCAATGTCTGGCGAGGAGGGTGGCGAGAGCGCAGCCGTTCTCAAGGCCCAGAACGAGAAGCTCAAGGAGACTTTGGTCAAGATGCGCGATATGGCACTCAACGAGAAGCACGAGACCTCCAAGCGATTGAAGGACTTTGATACCACCGTCAAGCAGAACGCCGCTCTGCTGGACAAGGTGTCCAAGCTCGAGACCGACCTCACCAAGAAGCTAGAGGAGGCTGAGGAGCTGAGACAGGCACTCGAAGACGCCGCCACATCCGAGTCATTGGTGACCGATCTCTCCGAGAAGAATCTAGAGCTGAGTGAGCAGGTCTCTGAGCTGGAGACCATGGTGGGCGACTTGGAAGCCATGCGCGATTTGTCTGCAGAGCTGGAGGAGAACCAGGCCGCAGTCGAGAAGGCCCTGCGTTCCGACCTGCACTCAAAGGAGGTGGAGAACCTCAACCTGAATGGCAATCTGGCAAACATGCAGCTGAAGCAACAGGAGAACGAGAGCACAATCACTCAGTTCAGAACACTCGTGTCCAAGCTGCAGATCAAGATCGAGGAGTTGAAGCGAAACGAGGAGAAACATGCCGAACAGAACTCAATGTGGGCTATGGTCCAACAGGAGTTGCTCAGCAAGAACATCCATCTCCAGAACCAGGTGACCAAGGCCACGGCAATGGAGATCGATCATCAGCTGGAGAAGTACCGCTCGAAGGAGGCCTCCCTGCATCTGGGCTACGTCTCAGAGTTCCTGCCCGAGCAATCATTCTCTGCCGACAACGACTCGATCAAGATATTGTTGTTGCTACAGCGCATCGTGCTCAAGTGTGGTCTGGCGCAAAAGTACCTCAACAAGACTTACAAGGTCGAGGAGATTGGCATGACACCAACCAGTGGCGAGGCACCAGTCTTGACTGCCGGCGACGTGGGTCACTCCCTACAGATCATCCACATCCTGGACCATCTGTCCATCTCGGCCACATGGCTCATCGACACACTACAGCGCTGCCAGGTGGATCATTGGCTCAGAGCCGGACGCTCGGCTCGCGACCTCGAGCATCAGGAGAAGGTGCTCGACAATCTCCTAACACTGATCAAGCAGGAGCAGTACAGCACGGCCTATGCCAGCACCGACCTCGAGAAGATGACTGCCAAGCTGGACGCCATCCTCGCCAACGTCTTTGGCGATCGTATCCACAGGTCCGAATGGTCAACACTACTCAATCACATTCTGAACATCCAGTACGCCATCAAACAGATCATGCTCAACGATCACAACATCTGTTCGATTGCACTGCACGCCCAGCGCAAGTACTACTTCCCCCAGCAGCTGCTGAGCAAGGCACTGTCCGTCTGCCGCAAGGTCGTCAAGAACCTGCTGCTCAAGCCAATGCTCAAGCAGTCGTCCATCGTGAACGATATCCTCACGTCTTCAGAAGCCGTTTGCAAGCAGCTGTTGACATTGTTGATCGAAGGCGCACCAAAGGTCCACAACGACACATCCTACTTTGACTCATTGGTGGCCGGTATCGATATGAAGGCTGAGATGATTGCCTCAGCCACCAGAAGTGCTGCCGCTGACATTGGCGTCGACGACGACGACTCTGCCGCAGATAGCTCGCTGCCACCCCTTGAGCAAGTGTTTGGTCGCATGTCCTCACAGCTCAATGACGTCGTGGACACGATCCTCGCTGGTGACCTCCAGATGTCCGCACAGGAGAGCACTGACTTCTTGAACGTCGTACATCCATGGGTCGCTCGTGCACAGATCCTCAAGGCCGCACTCGGCGAGACGGGCAGCTTGAGAGACATGATCCAGGCAAAGGAGCAGGAGGCTCTGGAGAACACCAAGATGATCATGGCTCGCGATGCCGAGCTGTCGGAGGAGAAGCGCAAGGAGGAAGCACTCAACAAGCGTATCAAGACTTTGCTCAAGAGCGAGACAGACCTGACCGAGACCCTGCAGAAGGAGCAACAGTCACGAGCTGAGAACGAGACCACCTACAAGCAAGCGATCAATCGTCTACAGAAGGACAAGATGTCCATAGAGCAGGAGCACAAGTCACTGCAGGCTCGCTATGTGACGCTCGAGAGAGACCAGTCCAAGAAGGTCTCTGCCGCTCCTCAGCAGGAGCAACGCACCGACAATATTGAGACGGCGAGCATGCGCAAGGCCATCAAACATTTGCGAAGCGAGAACATCAGACTGAAGGCTCAGAAGTCTGTTCGCGAGCTTCAAGAGTTGGTTGGCAATTCCGGCAGCAGGTCTACCAAGTTGTTCAACCTCTCAAATGTACATGTCGAGCAGCCAGGCGACAACAGTCCTGCAGCAGCAGGTGCCGCGGCTCCGGCCACAAGCACCAAGACACCATTGCATGGAGTGAAGTTCAATGAGATATTGGACTACAGCAAGCAGGTGGACAGCTGCATTGGCGATCTGTTGGAGAAGATGGCCACACCCAAGGTGTTGGATATTAGTGGTGGAGGCGCTGCCGCAAGCAAGGTCGCCGACGAATACCGTAATAACATGGTTCAGAAGCAGCTACAGGTCAGTCAGCTGCAGAACAAGATGACGCAGCTCATTCAGAACACAATCTCAACACAACCATCGTCATCACATCACTTTGGACGATTCACAGACATTGCATCGGTCAAAGTCAGGAACGAGGTCAAGTCCACGCACATTGGCAGTGTCTCATTGCCTCATCCACATCGAAGCAGCAACAGCAACAGCAGCCAAATGGATCAAGAGATTCAGAAGCTGTTAAAGTCAGACAATGTACCATTCATTGTTCAAATGGACAACGTTCAATCATTCAGAAAGGTCCACTCGACATTTGTAAATTAGCCTGCGCGCTCTGATACTATTACTACGCCTTCGAAGGACTTGCAATAATAATAACAAATAACAACAAATAACAACAATAATAATAATTATAACAACAACAACGACCAATCTTTGGTACTTGCCAACAATGATGTGGCGACATCCTCTTCCTACTTCGAGAGTGAAGGGTTATTTGGAGGAGAATGGATCCTCCTCCTTCCTTCTGTCCTTCCTTCCTCCTATGCTCTCGAATTCGCTCGTCCAAGTCCATCCAATGCATGTCCTTCAAACAACAACAAGTCTGTCAGTGTCTCATCTTAATCCCTACATTCACACCCCACTACACACACGCATTGTCCTCACTCAGATTGATATACACGACCATATATGGTCATGAATTAGTTATGTGTGTGTGTGTGTGTATCTGTCTGTGTGTGTGTGAGAGTGTCATTCATTGCAATGAATGACATGCATATGTATGAGTTTACTTCCTTCTTTTTATATCTTTAGGGAGCATCTCTTTCAGTTCCAGCCCAGTGAAGTTGTAGTGGACATTGGGAGTAGACACACCAAAGACGAACTCAAGTGATATATACTCACAGATACAGATACTTATTTACTTACTTATTTATTTATATATTATTTATTTAATATATATTATTTGTTATAGTTAACAGGATAATATAAATAATTCCGACAACAGCAGTAGTGAGGGAGGATAAGAAGTGGATAACTTTGAAGACAACCTTATAATTTATATACAATGGATCCTAATAATATTAATACACCTGGTATGTTGTATTAATAACAGATATTTGATTAAATTGAATGATAGTATTAACAAGAATAATAATAATAATAATAATGAACTAGGTGTGATTATTAATAATGCAGGTAATCAATTACAAGATATACCAATGCCAACTGGTACAGATCCAATGTTATCACAACAAGCAGGTAGACCACGTTCAATGTCAAGTGGTTCTGGATCAGGTCCAAGGACATCACCAAATAGTAATTTAAAACGATCTAGACTGCGAGGCAGGAAACCAAAGAAGGACAAACCTCTGAGAAAGAAGAAGAAGAAGTATATTGGTGAGACGAGGAATATATTCGTCAACGATCAGACAAGGAATCTCGAGTCCAAGTTTGGCAACAACACTATCAAGACTACAAAGTACACTCTGTTGAACTTCATCCCCAAGAACCTCTACGAGCAGTTCAGACGTGCTGCCAACTTCTTCTTCTTGATCATTCTCATTATCCAGGTCATCCCTCTTCACATCTCTGCCGTCAATCCATACGCAACAATCATTCCACTGATCTTTGTGTTGGCAGTCACTGCAGTCAAGGAGGCGATTGAAGATATTGTAAGTTTCATTGGTTGATTCAACAAAAACATGATAACTAATGAATCAAATGATCATAATAGAAACGAAGAAAGCATGATATAACTATCAATAATCTACCTGTACGCGTGTTCAATGGCGCAGTATTCGAGGAGAGACCTTGGAAGAATCTAAAGGTTGGTGATATTGTAAAGGTATGCAAGGGTGAGAGCTTCCCAGCAGACCTCATCGTGCTGAACACTTCGGAACAACATGGTGTCTGTTACATCGAGACGTCCAATCTAGACGGTGAGACCAACTTGAAGATGCGTCAGGCCATCCCCGAGACATTCGAGAACCTGAGGAATGAAGCCGACTTGGCACTGTTCCGTGGTCGCATCGAGTGTGAACATCCCAACAATGTCATCTACGTGTTCCGTGGCGCACTGGCCATGACGAGCGAGCCCAGTGTCGTCACCTACCCTCTCTCCAACCAACAGACCCTGCTGCGTGGCTGCATCCTGCGTAATGCTGACTGGGTCTACGGCGTGTCTGTGTATACTGGTGGGAGACACCAAGGTCATGCAGAACTCCACCGATGCACCAAGCAAGAGAAGCACCCTAGAGAAGCTGGTGAACCGCGCACTCATCAATCTGTTCCCCATCATGATTGTCGTGTCGTTGATCGGCATGATTGTGAGCATGGTGAGGACCCACCAACACATCGATGACTGGTACCTACTCTTCAACTCTCGTGCAGTTGCCGCCGCCATCAAGAACTTCCTTACATTCCTCATCACCTTCTCCGTCATGGTACCCATTTCGCTGTACGTTTCTATGGAGATGGTCAAGGTCGCACAAGCTATATTCATCTCGTGGGACATGGACATGTATCATCCCGAGTCTGACACCAGAGCCGTCTCTCGCACGACCAACCTCAGTGAGGAGCTCGGTCAGATTGAGATCATCCTCAGTGACAAGACTGGCACGCTCACCCGTAACCAGATGGACTTTATGCGCTGCTCTGTCGGCCCCAAGATCTACGGCCACATGAATGGAGAGGGCAACAGCGAGGGCATCCCAGGCGCCGACCCCAAGTTCAACTTCCGTGATCGCACTCTGCTCAATGACCTCAACGCCGGCGGCCAGCAGGGAGAGATGATCCATCAGTTCCTCACCTTGCTCTCTGTCTGCCATACAGTGATTGCTGATCGTCCCAACAAGGATGATTCGGTGATCAACTACGAGGCATCGAGTCCAGATGAGGAGGCGTTGGCCAATGCCGCCCGCAACCTTGGTTTCGCCTTCCACAGACGTGACCCCAAGTACACCTACGTGATGATCAATGGCAAAGAGGAGCGATTCGAGTTGCTCAACGTGCTAGAGTTCAACAGTGACCGAAAGAGAATGTCTGTGATTGTCCGTGATTCACAAGGCCGCATCGTTATCTACTCCAAGGGAGCAGACTCCACCATGTTGCCACTGCTCTCCAAGGACCAACACGACATGGAGAATGACACAATGGCTCATTTGCAARGAGTTCTCTGAGGATGGACTGCGTACCTTGGTGCTGGCCTACGCCATCATTCCCGAGGATCAGTACAGACAATGGAACGAATCATACAAGCAAGCCGCCGTGTCCATTCAGAACCGTGAGGAGAATGTTGGACGTGCTGCCGAGCAGATCGAGCACAGTCTAATACTTCTTGGTTCAACTGCAATCGAAGACAAGCTACAAGATGGTGTTCCCGAGACCATAGCCGCTCTAGCTGAGGCCAACATCAAGCTCTGGGTGCTCACTGGAGACAAGCAAGAGACTGCCATTAACATTGGTTTCTCATGCCGTCTGTTGCGCCACGACATGAAGATCATTATCCTGAATGGCAACAGTGTGGAGGAGGTACAAGACAACATCAACTCATCCTTGCAGACCTACTTTGCCCACGATGCCAGGGACTTCCAGACCAACGGCTTCGCGCTGGTCGTCGAAGGACGTATCCTAAACTACGCGCTGGACGGTGTGCTGAAGAACCAATTCCTGGACCTGGCATCCCGTTGCCAGTCTGTCATCTGCTGCCGTACCACACCCATCCAAAAGGCCGAGGTTGTGAAGCTGGTCCGTGACACACTGCGATGGGTCACACTGGCCATTGGAGATGGTGCAAACGACGTGTCTATGATCCAAGCCGCTCATGTCGGTATTGGCATCAGTGGCAATGAGGGTATGCAGGCTGTCATGGCCAGTGACTACTCAATCGCCCAGTTCCGCTTCCTCCACAAGCTACTCTTGGTGCACGGTCGCTGGAACTACAAGCGTAACAGTTACCTCATGTTGTACAGTTTCTACAAGAACATGGTGCTCGGTATGACTCAATTCTGGTTCGGCATATTCAATCAGTTCTCAGCTCAAGTACTCTTTGACTCCTTCTCATTGGCCGTCTTCAACGTGTTCTTCACTGGTCTCCAGCCAATCATCTACGCCGTGTTTGATCAGGACGTTAGTGTGCGTAGCGCACTCCGATACCCAATGTTGTACAAGGCTGGTCAGAAGGACTCTGAGTTCAACATCAAGATACTCTGGATCAACATCTTCATGGCCATCACGCAGTCTATAATCATATTCTTTAGTACCAAGGCCATCTACTCGCATGGTGGCCTTCTCCTCAAGGACGGATCAGTGCTTGAGATGTGGGCATTTGGTCAACTGGTATTCATCGTCGTGGTTATCACCGTCACCATCCGTCTGGCGATGGACACAAGATACTGGACGCACATCACTCACTCGTCCATCTGGGGCAGCATCATCTTCTGGTTCCCCCTGGACCGTCATCATTAACCTCATCCGTATTGTGAGCACCAACAACTCTGGAGACGTCTTCTACACGGTCTTCCACAACTTCCGCGCGCCCAAGTTCTGGCTGGGCATGCTGTTCGTGCCCATCTTTGCTCTGATACCATTCGCCATCTACAAGGTGATCCAACGAGAGTTCTTCCCCAAGCCATACCAGATCATCCAGGAAATGGAGAAGTCTCACGTGCCATTGATCGACCCAGCTCAATTCGATGACAACACAATGGAGAAGGGCGCATTGGATATGGACAACAAGGATGGCAGCGTCGTGAAGAAGAGATCATTCTTCTCTCGCATGTTCAGTCCATCATCACGAACAAGTGCACAACGTGCTGCTGAGAATATTAGGGATGGCAGGAGCGAAGGATCTGCCAATCGTTAAATATATATTATTATTATCATTATTATTTTTCAAGAGGTATATATTCACGTCGTCGTCGATGTGCACTTCCGTCTTAGACGTGGTCTGTTAGCTAGTCGCCGTCGCAGTCGCCGTCTCTTTGTCGTCGTCATTGACAAGTGTACATAGAACCTATCCAGCTTTCAAGCAAGCAAGCAAGCAAGCAGTATCGCATCCCCAATATATATATTATATTTATTATTATCCACAGCCAAAGTTCTATTATTACTTGCATGCTTCATTGATTGGTCGATGATCATTGTGTTGGTGTGTGGTGGGTATGAGTGGAGTCATTATTACTCCTATCTTCGTCTTTCATCACGCCACTCTTTTGTGTTAATGTGTGATTTGTGATAAAAATCAATTAAAGTTGAAAAAATCAAATAATTGACGCACACAGGAGTGACCCAAACAATCCAACTTTTCAAACCACGCTCACTCCTCATTTCCTTTCATCCTCCGAGATACACTTACACCCACACACATAAATAACAAATATATCTATCTATCAATCAATCTATCTCTCTATAACTAAATAACTAATCATATATCATTTTATTATAATTAACTAGTAGCAGCAGCAGCAGTAGTATGACAATATAAGTCAGTTTACTCCAAGCATCTTAAACAATCATCAAAGCAACGAATAAGAATCAAAGATCATTCTTTCAAACACAACCAACAACAACGATCAATAACCAACCAATCAATCAAACAATTATATATCTCTATTGATTACCATGCTACTATTTTCGACATCATCACCTCATCTTAGTCTGATATCAATTAGTTTGAACCTATTCTCTTGGAGTTAGATATATAATACTTTAATAATAATAACAATTCTTTAATATAGATAGATACATTAGATACATACATTAATTAAGCAATTACACATACATATACTATTACCAATTAATACTATTACATTTATAAAGCGAGCTAGCGATTAAATAAGCAGCAGCATCAACAGCATCCTTGTAAATTATAAACACAAAGTCGACAACGTCAATCAATCAATCAATCCCAGTCATTCAATCTCAATCTCAATCAATATCAATCMAATCAATTTAAACAAACATAATGAGAGCAGCTCTAGAAGAATATAACAAATCGTCCACCAGTGATTTGGTGGCCACAACAGTGGTCCAACAATCACCTGACAAGCAGGACTCGATAGTCAATAGGAAGCGTGGTGCTACCATCATTGGCACAAGAGAGTACTTGCAGCCGATATTGGCCGGCGAGGAGGGCACTGTTCCCATCTCTGGAAAGGATGACGGCTACAACTCCATTAAGATGCGATACTTGCGCTCCCTCAACATATCCATCGCTGCGCCGACCAAGGACATCCACGTGTCTGCCTCGGCGCCCATCCCAATCCCAATCCCGCTCAGGAAGGGCGACTCGGACTCGGACTCGGACTCTGACAACGACGGCGCCAACGACGACGATGACGACTTGTTGCCCGACGGCCAATCAAACCAACGACTTTATGATTGGCACGCCCGAGATCTCGCACATGCCTGTGCGAAAGGACAGCAAGAGCAAACCCAAGGTCAAGTTCGTACCGCCCCATGAGCTGTTGGGAGGCAATCCCAATGGCGAATCCTCATTGGTCAATCATTCACTGCCAGGCAACAATCGAAGAAAGGTATTCGGTCAGTAAGGCCTTGGCCCCCACTATACATACTATACATACATTACACTACATAATTCTCTCTTTTCCACCATTCGAGTTAATAAACCTTCCAAAGGATAGGTTATCCCCTTTTTAATTATAATATATATATATAAAGATGTGTGATGAGTCAGTGAATAGACATATTAAACAACAACCATATGATTGGATGGAGTCAGTGAATGGACATGCATATATCAATCATTGGTACATGGAGGGTAAGGTTGACGAGTTCATCACCTTCAACTACCCAATCGAAGAGATCAATGAGGCCTTCCACTACTACTGATTGCATTGGAGACTTCTATCTTGTTTCCTCTGTTCCTCTTGTTGTCGTCGTTCTCATTCTCTCTTCTCCTGTTTCTCTATTTGTTGCTTTTGTTGTTATTCCTTTCTTTGTTGCTCACGCACTCATTATAATAAATATATCCCCCAAAATTGAAAAAAGTTGCTCATATTATGATTGAATGATTTACTTGACATTCATCATCTTAAATGTGTAGACACCATGTGGAGGGTACTCGCCTGGTGCAAGGAATGGAAGGTGGAGCGTCAATCCAGCGCCAAACTCTCTTGGCGTGAACTTGATCTCTCCTCCATAGCCAAAGAGTGTGATCTTGGTCTCATGGCTGGCGATTGGTGCCTCGAGATGTAAGTCTCCATTTCCGTCGGCCCAGTTGTAGGACATGGCGTAGACGGCACCTGACTCCAAGTTGGTGGTGTACCACAGGTCTGAAGCAAGCGTGTCGTTCTGGACTCTCCAGAAGGTGGTATTATAGATGGCCTCACCATTGATGTCCAGCCATTGTCCAATCTCCATCAATCTCAATTGCATGATCATTGGGATCACTCCATCACTGGTCTAATGGGTGGGGAAGTATAAGTAATGTGTGATCAAGTCATCTACGGCGCGGCAATACTTACTGGACCAACGTTCAACAACAAGTTACCACCACATGAGACGGTGGAGACAAGAGTTTGAACGAGTGATGAGATGTTCTGGTACTCGGAGAGTGGCTCATTCTGGTTGTAGCCCCATGATGTTCCAATGGTGTAGCAGTTCTCCCACTTACGCTTGATGAGGTAACCTGGGTTGAAACGATCGGATGGTGTGATGAAACCTCCATTCTTGCCATCACAGTCCAGTCCCCAACGATCATTGACGACGACGGTGTCCTTGACGGGCGACTCGTTGTACAACCAGGCCAGGAACTCGGTCGACTGCCAGTAGGTGGAGTTCTCGCCCTCGTCTCCGTCGGACCAGACGACCTCGGGCTCATAAGTGTTGACCAGGTCGAGCAGCTGTGGCATCATGTGAGTGGTGACATAGGTGTTGGTTGTTGGTGGCACACCAGAGTTGACATCGTTCAAGTACAATGGGTTGTAGAACTCAAACAATGAGTAGTAGAGACCCATGTGCAGTCCCTTGTTTCTCACAGACTTGGTCACCTCACCGACGATATCTCTGTGTGGTCCAACGTCAACAGAGTTCCAGCCCCAAGCATTTGCGGATGGCCAGTTGGTGAAATCCCTCGTGATGCTTGCTCACCAGCACGACGTACTTGGCACCGGATGCCTCGAATAGGTCTGCCCATTGGTCTGGATCGAACAAGGCGCCCTTAAACATTGGTCCGAATGATGGATAAAGGAAGTCCTTTCCAAAAGTGTCATGTAGGTACTGTTGAGTGGCACCTCCATCAACCTGTGGGTTGTTACTTGTCCACCAGAACCATTCTGCGGATGGCCACTCAGGGACCTGTTCATTCATTCATTCAATCAAAAAGATGTTAGTACATTGGATTGGATTGGATTGTATTGGATTGGAATGGACACATACAGCAAAGGCAGGTACACTGTATACTCCCCAATGGATAAAGATACCAAACTTTGATTGATCATACTATATTTGTATCCTTGGTTAGTATAAGTTGAGTTTGTTTGAACAATGATATACTTACCCAAGCAGGAAGTGGTCTGGAGTTAATTGATGGCCAGTTAGGTTGATACTGAGCCCATGATAGGGAGAGTACAGTTAACAAAATAACAACAATAAATAATGATGTTCTATTCATTGTTATATTTATATCTGTTTATATATATATATATTATAAATGTGAATAAAAGATATTGTTGATTGAAATTGAACTATGTCGGTGTCGGTGTTCAGCATGGTCACTTGCATGCATGTGAGTACCCTTTGAACAAACGCAACAACAACCACACCAAAAATCAATCAAAAAAGTGTTTTTGTTTGCACACGTGATCCAATCAATTATGTTTAACATTGGCGCTGGTTCTCAACCCAGTCCACGCAACAACTTTAACAAAAATGGCAAAAGCCATTCGGATTCCTGATGGGTAACGAGAAGTCATGAATGAATACCAAGGTATCCTAATATCGTGTTCCATACCGAAGTACTTGTCGAGGTCATGTTGACAATGATTTATATATTATGTAATATTTACATGAACTCGAATGTGATTGATTGATTGAATGATTGAATGGAGTTGAATGATTGATTTGAAATTGACAGATATAGAGATACTAATGCTGTTTGAGTTGGATAGGGAGAATTGGAGTTGAGATGATTGATTATGTCCTGTAGTGGGAGTTGGCTCTCACGTACTCCTCGGTCAAGTCACAGGTCCACATGGTGTAGGATGATTTGCCCATGGAGAGGTCGACGATGATTGAGATGTCGTTGTGACTGAGTAGCTCGGCAGCCTTGTCCTCGTTTTTGGGAAGTGGCGTGCCCTTCTCGATGAACTGCATCGAGGTCTCTGGATCGTTCTTCTTGCCCTTGCCGACGTTGTCTCCGTCGCCCTTGGCGAACCACATTGACACCTTGAGTGGATCCACATTGACTCCACTGTAGCCAACGGCAGCCAGCACACGGCCCCAGTTGGCGTCGCCTCCATACATGGCAGCCTTGACCAACGATGAAGTGGCAATGCTGTTGGCAACGATGTGTCCGTTGGCCTCGTTGTCGGCACCCTGCACATTGATTGTGACAAACTTGGTGGCGCCCTCTGCGTCACGCACGATCATCTGAGCGAGCTTGGTGGCAACGTCGCGCACGGCAGCCTGCAGGGCGATGTAGTCCTGCGAGTTGACGTCGTCGACGATCTTGTTGTTGGCCGATCCGTTGGCAAAGATGGCGACGGTGTCGTTGGTGGACATGTCACCGTCGACATTGATCGAGTTGAATGAGTATTGGACCGAGTGCTTGAGCAGCGACTTGAGACACTGCTCCGAGATGTTGGCGTCCAGACAGATGGCGCACAGCATCGTGGCCATGTTGGGATGGATCATACCGGCGCCCTTGCAGATACCGATGATGTTGACGTCAGTGCCCGACATCTTTACATTGGCCTGTGCCAACTTTGGTACCTTGTCCGTTGTCATAATTGCTCTGGCAGCTGACAACCAATCAGCCTCATTGAGGTTGGACACGGCTTCCTTGATACCCTTCTCAACCTTGGTCATATCCAATTGTTGTCCAATGATACCTGTTGACTGAAATATCATGATTGATTGATTGATTAACATGTGATCTATCAATTGATTGATTGATTGATTGATCGAACAACATAACATACCATAACAAGTGAGGGCTGGGGAGCCTTGACAAGAGAGGAGGTCAGGGTGGACATGGTCTTGGCGTTGGCCATACCTTGATCACCTGTGCAGGCATTGGCACCACCACTGTTGATGACAAGTGAGTTGAAGCCCTTTGAGTGATGGCTGTCAAGAAGTTGACGACTGAGTACCACTGGTGCAGCCTTAACCTTGTTCTCGGTGAACACCGCAGCAACCTGACAAGGTGTCGACGAGTGAATCACACAAACATCCTTGTTTCCACTCTTCTTCAGTCCACAAGCTGATGTACCAGTCTTGAATCCCTTTGGGAAGGCCTATTATAATATATAGATGATGGTTGGTAAGTGACTGACTTAATGACCATTGATTGATTGAATGAGTGTATACAGTACTTTGAATGATGCACTGCTGCTGCTGCCACTGGTGGACACGTAGAACTTCTTTAGAAGTGATTGAGTATTGGTACGGTTGTTGAACAAGAGACAACTGTTGAGTGATCTTGACATCATCATGGTTTAAAAAAGCTACACTTGTTATGGTATGTGATAGTCACGTCACACCCTCTGATACTACTACTATTACAACAACAACAAACTAACTATTATCCTCTCTTTCTATATCTCTCTCTTGCACTTTGTCACAACAACATGTGATGACCTGATCAACCCTCTCCATGCCCTGCATCATCACCGATCCCCAAACACACACAACTTGTGGAGTGACCTGTGTGGTTGCACTTCACTTCACTTCACTTCACTTCTTCAATTCGGACCTCACTTCAGTTTTTCTTCTTGAACCACTCTTTATTTATCTAATTGAATGAAGGAAGTAATAAATGATACTAATAAGGTTGGTATATTAATACATAAAGGTTATCTCGAGATAGATAATATGACATTGACTACTTCGTGGATTGATGATGTCATCATATCAATGTTCAAGGTTTCTGTTCAATCATATCACATCTTCTTACAGGGTGAACTAACCTTCCAGACATTGGGCCATATTATAATAATAATAGTTAATGGTAATGGGCTAACTCATCAATCAACGTCATATATAGATTAATTAATAATAATAATTATTTATTTATTTATAGAACACACAACAGTGATCAGGGAATGATTGATTGATTGATTGATTACGCGAGGTGCCCCGAACCCCGGCCCACTCACCCACCAAAACCACATCACCAACGGGCGCCACATCCATCATGTTGCCAAAGTAAGACGGTCTCCAACTAGATAGGCATGCCACAATGTAAGTGATCCAGTAGTTGACAATGATCAGACGACAAACAAACTAACACGCCACACACAAACATAGTGTTATGATAATTTTTTTAAGTTGTTCTCACATGACCCTTCGCAGAAACACACGAGGCATTCAACGATTCTCCAAGGTTTTGGGCTTTTGAACAAAACAACATCGATGATATTTCAGTGTGCCCATCAAGGAATATTGAGAGCCTATGGGGTAACCCGGAGAACAAGCCCATCACAGGGGTTACGGAATGGGGAGTCACATTCAGACGGGTCATCCAGTCAGCCCTTTCAAGGACCTCCTCTCGGTCCTTCCAAGATCATTCACACACTGGGTCATCTGGATACGTCATGATGTATTATTGTGACCTTAATGTTTAAAACAAAGGAATGCTTGGAACATTAATCAATCATACTTAAGTAATAGTATGTATCTTTATCCATCAATCAATCAATCAATCATAATTATTTATATATTTATTTATTTATTTAATAATGTACAATCACAACAATTATAAGATACCTCGGAACAACAACAATGTTGGGGGAGGAGGAGGAAGAGGATATACTCCAACATCCGTGGAGATGACATCAATTGATATTAGACCACAACAATCAACAACAAACAATCACACAACTATAAATATTAATAATAATAATTATAATAATAATCAATTAAGTCAACATATAACATCACATGTCAGTCCAAATAAGACTGGAATGTATGTTGTTGCCAAGGGATTGAGCCTCAAGGTCGACACCAACCCCAAGCCAATTTGGAAATCATTGGTCTCCAATACAAAGGTTGTACAACCTCAACATGACCCTGCAACCAAGACCCTGCTCAATGATCTCAACTTCTCATTACAACCTGGCCGCATGGTACTCTTGATGGGTCCTCCATCGTCTGGCAAATCAATTCTACTCCAACTTCTGGCCAACAGACATCCCAAGCAACACAGTACCATCGACGGACAACTATTGTTCAATGGTCATGTGGCGGACGACAAGACACATCACCGCGACACAATATTCGTTCCACAGGACGATCGCCACATACCCATACTCACGGTTCAGCAGACGATGGACTTCTCGGCCAACTGCAACATGGGCCAGCAGTCTAGAGAGCAGGCCAAGAAGGAGCGAGTCGACCTCATATTGGAGATGGTCGGACTGACCGAGCAGAGGAATACACTGGTTGGCGATGAACTCATTCGTGGCATATCAGGTGGACAGAAGAGACGTGTCACTCTGGCGTCTGAGTTTACAAAGTGTCCTAATCTTATATTGATGGATGAGCCTACCACTGGATTGGACTCTGCCACCTCATTCAACATTTGCAATCATGTCAAGACCATTGCCATCGAATCCAAGTCATCAGCAGTCCTTTCATTATTACAACCAAGTCCAGAGTTATTCACACTATTTGATGATGTCATCCTACTTGGTGAGCATGGTACACTCTGTTACTTTGGCCCACGTGAACAACTACTCCCATGTATGTTATATGTTCAATCAATCAATTATTTCACTATCTTACTCAATCAATCAAACAAATATTCCAGACTTTAACTCAATTGGATACCATCCACTTCAGGATCAACCGGAGGCAGAGTTTGTCCAAGACATTGTCATTGATCCAAGGAAGTACTCAATCGAGACACAGCCATTATATAATAGTCAGGATCCACACAACATTCAGTTTGATCACTTATTCAAACAATCATCATGTATGTTACCATCACTCACTCAATCAATTATTCATACATTAACTCAAACAATGAATAGACTTTCAGAGTGTGATTGAACGATTGGATCATCTTCCACCTGATGGCTTGGAGGTCAGGGATATGTCAACGACAAAGGACTCATTGAGTWAGACCTTCAACATTGTTGGATGATATCAAACTTTGTTTGAGTAGACAGTTCACAGTGATGAAGATGGTCAGGAAGCAATATATTGTACGTTTCGTACAGGCCATTGTAATGGGATTCGTACTTGGTTCATTGTTCTTCCAACTGGGCGACACTCAGACTGGCGGCCGCAACAGATTCGCCATACTCTACTTTGCAATGAACCTTCACATCTGGACGTCGTACCCCTCGATCGAGGAGTTCCATCAGCTGCGCCCAGTGTTCTATCTCCAACAGGATGGCAAATATTATCGAGCATTCGCATATTTCCTCTCATTGGTTGTCTCCAAGTTCCCCGTGTCATTCATCGAGTCAACATTGTTCGCCACCATATGTTATTGGACTGCTGGATTCAATGCCAGTGCAGACAGATTCTTTGTGTTCATCATATGCAATGCATTGACAAACATTGTTGCACAGGGACTGTTCCAGTGCGCATCGGCATACTCATCGACCCAGCTCAAGGCATCATTGGTGACACCAGCCATCATACTTTTGTTCATGATCTCATCTGGCTTCATCCTGCCACGCACCAACTATCCAGATTGGTGGATATGGTTGTACTATCTCGACCCACTCAAGTACGTGCTGGATGCGCTGGCCTCCAATGAGATGGTGGACAAGACATTCCATTGTGCGCCCCACGAGAGGATCCCGCCACCCACCCTCCAACTATTTGGATTCAATGATACATTGTCATGGCGATGGATCGACTTGTTCATCGTGGTCTGCTACGCATTTGTATTGTTCACACTCTTCTTTATTGGATTGAAATGGCTTCGCTTCGAGACCAAGAAGCCACCAAGGACAATATCATATGGCATCAAGGTAAAGAAGGACAGGAAGAATACCATCATTGACGCGAACAATGTTGCCATGGCCAACAATGGAGGATGTTACATGACCATTGAGAACCTGAACTACTCAGTCCAGGTCAAGAAGAGGAATGAACATACGGGCAAGACTGAGAAGGCAAAGTTGCAGCTGCTCAACAACATCAATGCATTTGTCAAACCTGGCATGATGGCGTTGATGGGCCCATCTGGCGCAGGCAAGTCAACTCTTTTGGACATATTGGCCAAGAGGAAGAATGGAGGCGAGATCACTGGACAAGTGTCAATCAATGGTCAATCAATTGACTCGATGCAACTCACTCGATTCACCGCCTATGTTGAACAACAAGATATATTGCCAGAGAATCTCACTGTGAAGGAGGCCGTCTACATGTCTGCCTTGTGTCGCCTGCCAGATACAATGCCCAACGAGGACAAGATGAAGTTGGTGGAGGAGATCATCAAGTTGCTACACTTGACCAAGGTCCAGGACTCAAAGATCGGTCTCAATCCAATGGTAGGCATTTCATTGGCCAATCGCAAGAAGGTCAGCATTGCAATCGAGATGGCTGCCGACCCCCAGCTACTGTTCTTGGACGAGCCCACCTCTGGTCTGGACTCAACTGCTGCACTCAAAGTGATGAACTGTATACGCAAGGTGGTCAAGAGTGGACGAACAGTTATATGCACCATCCATCAACCATCACAAGAGATCTTTGAAGAGTTTGATCAGTTATTGTTGTTGGCCAAGGGTGAGGTCATATACTTTGGAGACACTGGACCCAATTGCCAGACCGTCGTCGACTACTTTGCTCATCAAGGCTATCATATGCAACATGGAAGGAATGCCGCCGACTTCATACTTGAGGTGGCCGAGCTGCGTGACGAGGCCAGGAACCCAATCCAGTATTACCGTGCATCAACTGAGTGCCAGACCACAACTGAGCAGCTGACCAACAAGCAGGTTGTGCCAACTGGTGTTACTGTGCCCAAGTTCACCAACATGTATGGTTCGTCATTGAGGACTCAGATGTACTGCCTGACCAAACGTGCATGGCTCAATCATGTTAGACGTCCAACAACAATCTTGATCAGATTCCTTCGTGGAATCATCCCAGCCTTTATCTTGGGCACGATGTTCCTTCGACTTGATCACGATCAATCAGGTGCCCGAAATAGATTGGCAATGATCTTCCAATCGTTTGTGTTTGCTGGTATTTCATCTGTGTCCAAGATACCAATGGCATTGGAGGATCGATCACTATTCTACCGCGAGAAACAATCTGGAACGTACCCGCCATTCATTTACCTTGCCGCTACATTGGTGACCGATCTGCCGATGGTCGTGATGACCTCGCTCGTCTACTGGATCCCATTCTTCTTGTTGAGTGGCATGGATGGTGGCGAGGGCGGGGGCAAGTTCTTCTTCAGTCTCCTCATCTACTTCCTCATGACACTCTGCTACGACAACCTTGCCTTGATGTTTGCCTTTGTGATGCCCGAACTGCCCGTGGCTGCACTGATCAGTTCAATGGCGCTCAACTTCCTCGGACTGTTTGGCGGCTTCTTCATCCCGGGTCCAGACATCCCACGAGGATGGAAGTGGCTACATTGGTTGATGTTCTCACGTTATGGTCTTGAGTCGATTGGTGTAACAGAGTTGCGAGGCGCAACATTTGATTGTCCCAATGATGTTGGTGCCTATCCAATACCCGTGGGCAAGAACACAATGATGTTCTGTCCAATCACATCAGGCGATACACTCCTCGAACGATATGGACTTGAGTATGACCGAGTGAATTGGAACATATTCATGTTGATCGCCTTCAACATTGCCTACATTATGCTCAGTTTCCTGGCGCTCACATTCATTCGTCATCAGCGTAAATAAACACAAGGAAATAGATCCAACTTTAATTGGTCAATTTTTGTTGCTCTTGATGTTGGAATAAGCTAAACTTGCTCTGTTTGTCTGATGTTGGAGTGAGTGGACATCGTGGACAACATCGGTAGTATGAGAGATAGAGTACTCCAGGTGATTGGCCTACCTCGGGTTTGATTAGAATTGATACCTTCTGGATGTTTGGCATATCGACACGTTTAAGTATCTTGGACAATTGATCTTGAATCCTGTCCTCAATCTCTAGTTTGGCAATCCATATCCATTCGTTGATATGGATCTCCACTGATTGAAGCGTTGCCAGTGATGTGATCGATAATGGGTCTGGTAGCAATGATTCAGCTTCGTTCAGTTGAGAAACCACCAAAGTCAGTGTTCTCAATTGCTTGCACTCTTTGTAGAATTGTTGAATATATGATGAGTACTCATCCAACAGGTAGTCTTCCAATAAGCGAGGCTCTGGTTGAAGAGTGAGATGTTGGACATTGTTCACTTTTGACAAACTATGCACTGGATGACACTGATACAGGATGATTGATGTGATGTGATCCAGTTCGCTCCGGTCCAGATCTTGGAGGTGATCATGCTCTTTCAGGTTACTCTCATCTGAACTAAAGAAAGTGCAATACTGGCTTGGTCCTTGATCCAACAACTCCCATGTGAAGGTAAGTCGAGGCGCACAATGGGCACTGGATGTCAGTGGTTGGGGACCTGATGGCGAACATGATGTGATCTCGATGTGTTGAACCGATGTTCGATCACGGACAAAGTCATTGATGAGTAGAGTGAAGCTTGCTTGATGGAACTTGCTCACGGGACCATCGTATGGCTCTTGGACAACGAATGATACAAATGATTTGTGAGGCGAATTACTGCGCCATTCTCGAATGGAAATGTGTCCGTTCTCTTGGAAATGTATATGTCTGATGTTGGGTCCAAGCATAACGCTGATGTAGATGATGGAGAATTGATCAAAGTAGTCATCCTCATCCTCGTCAAGGCTATTCTCATAGATATCAAATGGAATGACCAGTGATTGTAAGTGGTTTAGACATTGATCAATGTGATCCGGTGGGATATAGTTCAATTCTCGTGCGTGGAGATGAAGTGGAGCATTGATGTAGAGGCAATATTTCGAACCAATGTGGGCAATAGTTGAATGGATTGTGATCGATGGCAGTATTGTGTTGGACAATGTTGACCTTAATGAATGATGGATCTTGGAGCAGACCGTCGACAATGACACGACCCATCTCGAATCAATCTTGTCATCGTCTAGTAACACATTCTTAAGTATATGTTTGATTAGCACTGGCGAGAGTGATGTGAGTGCCATTGCCGTGCTCGATGGCCCATCTGAGGTTATGTCGGTCCTGGTCGTCGGTGTGGACTTTGACCAGATTAGTGTAGCAATTGAATCCTTCTTGTACTTTTTGTAAAGCTCCAGTTGATGTTTGTAATCCTTGCTGTTGATTGAGAGGAGTGATAGCTTGGCCAACAATATCCTCTTGTGCTTGGAACTGCCCTTATCGCTTTGCACACATCGCCATTTTAAGAGTCGATTAGTCACCACGATGTTATTGCACCGCATTGCATAATAATCAATATTGTTATTTTGTGGTATGCCAAGGAAACATGACCACGCGGTCGCTGGGTCAGGACATGAGTCAAAGAATTCAAAGTTGCCTGGATCGTCCTTGTGCCAATTGCTGGATTTCTCAATTAGGCTTTTGATGAGATGTTCGTCTAATAATGAATGACGAGCCATTATACAGAGGAGTCGACTGGATTCCATTCTAGGACAGGCCATTTCATATCTTTCACTCTCAATGTAATTCTGGAGCCATGGTCGGTATTGTTGGACAAAGTGTTGTTCGTCCAGCTTGTCAACACCATACTGATGACAGTGCATCATTGAATGGATGGCAGTGTTGATGTAAAGGTCTCGCTGCTTGTCTGTGATCACACCATCCAAAGCTTCCACCATACCAAGTAGACCAGTGCCAATGTAAAACAAGATCTCATCTCGTCTGTCGGGAGGATACCAATTAATTGATCCAACTAAGATGTTGCCATTTAAGCGCATTGACTCAACACGCTTCAATATTGACGTCCACATATCCTCACATCCGCCAACCGATCCAAAGTATTTGGAAACTCCACCAATGACCATCAATTCTTGAGTGGTGAGTGATCTAAGAATCAATGGTTCTAGTTGCTTGTAGTGCTGGAGTAATGGCTGTGGTCAGTAACAGATTGATTGATGGGGTTGGTCACACATACCAGTTTGAATGATGGACCAAGGTGCGTGATGACCTTGCATAAGAGATATGGATCGAGTCGACGACAAAGATTGAGAAAGCGATCTGATGGCTTGATGAGTCGGAGGAGTGGAAGCATATCAATTATAAATGAATCATTACTTTGAGTGTTTTTCATTCCCTCGCGTCTCTCCAACATATCCAATATCAATTGTTGATTGGCAGCGTCCAAATGTGGATCATCCAAAATTATGGCGTACATCATTGATAGACCATATGTTAATTCTTTATCCAGGTCACATCCATCAATGAATCTGTATGTAGTATTCGCGTTGATGTGGAAAGTAGTAAGTATGTATGTGTGTCCAATGAATCAATCAATCAAACATACTTGAATACATCTTGTTTGTGATTGATCAACAAGGTTGATGTGGACATGTTTGGCAAGTTCGTGAGATACTTAACCATCCGAGAATGCTGATCAGCAGATTGATGGATTGGGTCCTGGATTGTGTTGATGAACCATTTGATAAGATGTTGTTCAACACGCTCCATACCATATGTCTTGGCGACGTTGTCCAGGTATACTTTATCATCAATGTGATGAATGAGTAACTGTATATAATGCTCATATAACAGTTCTTTTTCAACTAATGATAGTTTGTTGATAAAGACTGGATCGACCAAGAATTCATAATACATGACCTGTATGTTGTCTCTTGCTCGGAAGTAGGCCAATGCCAAATCAAACAATGTGACTTTGATTCCAGGCATACTTTGAAGTTGTTCATAATCAATTTCAGGGAATGACCATGAATTCAATGGTGAAGTGATTGCAATCTTTCCAAACACTTTCTTAATGTTTATATTATGTTCCATAACCTAAGGTAAGTAAGCAAGAGTGGGATAGTTCCAGTCAGTCATCGATTGAATGATTGAATTCATCCACCCATCAAACATCAATACATACATTGGATAGGAGTGGGAGTGAGTTAATGAGGCCTACTAGGTTGTCTTGTAGATAGGGATCAATCTCCAACAAATGATTCAAAGTATGATCGAGTGTTGACTTCTGATCATCATCCAACGAGTCAAAATGATTGTCCTTATATCTCAACCATATGTCTTCAATCACTTTGAATGCACTACTAGTATTCATTCTATTATCTCTCTCTATCTATGACAATGATAGTGTGCCAAAGTGATCAAACTCTGATCAAAGATCATCACTTTTTTGAAGGTGAACATTCACAATACAAATACTAGTAATTTAAGAATATAGAGATAAAAGATAGAATGAACTCTATGATGGGACAACAACCTCAGACAAGAGGTGAGACATTGTTTAGGGATCAACAGTACTTCCAGAAACAGATCGAGATTAAGACCAATCAGATGTTGGACAACTATCACTCAATCATAAAGATAGCAAAGGTCAATGAGAATGCACAGAACTCATCAGAGATATACGAAATGGAGACTCGTACAACTAATATAGTATGTTGATCTATTTCATCTTGAACAAGATGATGTACATGTATTTTATACTAACAAATATATTATCAAGTTAAACTCTGCAGAAGCACTGTTAAAGATTGTAGAAGAGTTGAAACAGAATATAATATTGAATGACTTTGTTAATATGACTGAAGAGGTCAGGCTACAGAGTCTTGTTTATCAGAAACAGAATGCAAAGTCAACAAAGTCAATCAAGGCCATCTCTGAGGATATATCACGATCAATTCTAGAGTTGGAGAATGAATATTACAACTCTGAGTATAAGCAACCTCCTTCCTCTTCATCCTCTTCATCCTCATCATCCTCATCAACATCATCCTTCCCCTTTCAATCGATTCAATCATCTTCTCGCATATGATATAATGATCATCATAATCAACAAATTGGTCGATCAACATATGTCAAGACATCCATCCAATCAATCAACGTCTGTCAAGACAGATGATTACATGGACCACAAGAGATAGGTGCAATGATGTGCTACCCTGAGAATCCAGTCATTCCACTCCAGACATTCTCCCTTTCCGTGGCAATCTTGCTACTCTCGGAGTCAGTTCGCACTTGGTTTCGCAAGACCACCGCGAGAGTTGAATAAAATGTGCTTGCTTTGTTGGGGGTAACAACAAGACTTGATTGCTGCTAAGGTTAGCTTGGGTTCTGCAGGGTTCAACGGGTGTTGTGGGTGGATTCTTCAAATATTTGTTTTGGAATCCAAGGTCCGACCCGTGATGACCCTTTGCAACCTCCAACATAGTAATAGCGACCAATTAATACATATATATAATACAACATCTGATGTCTGAGGAGCTAACCCAGTTAATAGTCACCAGAGTTAAGCAAGCAGGTGTCAAATGCTTCTTCTGCGGTACTGAGTTGGATATCTGGGTCTTGGGCAAACACCTGC
>NW_012236519.1:794215-845936 GCF_000787575.1 Acytostelium subglobosum LB1 | reverse complement strand
TGCACAGCTGGCGTCCCTGACTTTGCGTATGTAAACTGGACCAATCACAACTTGGAGGCATACTCTAAGCAGTTGGTGTCAAAGACTAAAAAGACGTTCTACATATATTTAACAGACAAGGATGGAGTCGAGATCTTCTTGAATGGCGTCGATATGAACTTGACGTTGATATTGTACAGGCGCAACGACATCTACGAGCTGACACGAGGATATATTAATTATTTGTTGGTCAAGGAGCATGAGACCATCCAGATTAGCAGCGAAATATAATCGATCGTTACAATATATAATAGATGGAGAACGTCGTTTCAAAGGAATTAGATTACACGCCCCTGCTCGTTGCCGAACCTGAGTATGAATATACGAGGCTGTTCCCACAGTCAGGCACAACATCAACAACTGTTTACTCTGGTGGCAATGACACAATCTTTGAGATCCCACCGTCCAAGGCATACAACTTGTCAAGATCATACTTTAGGTTCATATTCAATCTGCCTGGCGTGGCAAACAAACAGACAATGATGTTTGCTGACTTTTGTCCATTCTTCAGACAGATCCAGGTGTATATAGGAGGTGGTTTGGATTTGATGAATCATACCAACTTCCATCTCCACGCCAAGATGGTGACAGTGAGGAACAAACCATTGGTCGAGACAGAAAACACATTCGCATCTTTTAGAATGACGAGCGATCAATTATGATCCCATGTCTTTCATCCAAACTACCAAACTCATACGCTGCTGGAATGGTTTACAACCCCAACTACACTGGAGAGGAAGCAGCAGTCCCTTATGTGGAGCCTAGGTATTTACTTGCTGGGGATGGCGCTGGCGGTGAGACCAATGTTGTTGTAACAATCCCTTTCAATGAACTCTATGAATCAATTCTCTGTGTTGACAAAGACATCATGTTGAACGAGACATTATTGGTAAGATTCGTTTGGTCAGAGCTCGCTAATATCGCATTCGCTGCTGATCCACCTGCAGCACTCCCAGATCCATCACCAGCAATTCAACCACCCCCATCACCAATCCCAACAACCAATCCAGTTGCATTGCCCGCACCGGCAGCATTTAATGTCACAAACATGGCGATTTATCTGGCAGTGGAAAAGAACCTCGCGATTGTCAATGAGCTCCAGACCAAGATTTTCAGTCCAGATGGATTCTCTTTGATGATACCTTACTCGTACTCTTACCAAGCAGCGCTCACTGGACAGAACCAATCGGTGACTCTCAGAGTCAATCGACAAAATGGTATGACGTTGGAGAGGATCTATCACAGTCTTTTCCTAACACAAACTGCAGCTAATACAGCCATTTACAACAATAACTGGAGAAACACCAAGTTGGATCACTTTTACACAAATATCAACAATAACAGGTTAATGCAATATGATTATTATTTGAACCTTAACGACGATTACATGGCACTGCGATGGATCCTCAAAGACTCGTCACTATTGACACCAAGAATCCACAACAGGAACTGGTGCTGGATTGAGGAGTTTGGCGACGGCACCTCCAACTTCAACAAGGACAACGCTATCACTGGTATTGATCTCAACCTTGGTGAGCAGAAATGGGATTTCATTGGTTTCCTCAGCGAAAATACCAACTTGACACATCAATCAACTGTGGTGTGCAAACGTAAGCTGGTCATCACACCTAATGGCCTTGTTTTGGTGTAAATAATCTCGCGAAGCCTGATTTAATTGGAGCAATCTCCAATTAAATCTCTGGTAGTTAATATAAATGGGATACTCAAAAGAAATGTGCATAAAGACAGTGTTTGTCAATCTTGTTTTTCCAGCTGATGGAGAGAACCCTCCTGTTGATAAAAGAATCTCTGTACCAATAAATGTTGATTTTGTTCCAGACCAAATTATTGTCAAGTCTTATGAAGTTATGTACAGAGGGGATACCACCAATCTAATTCAAATAAGATCCAATTTGATTCCTGACAACGTGTTGTATTGTAGCACAGAGCAGATATGTTTCCTTTCCCCTAACTACAAGTTCTTGAACAAAGCAGGAAGATACATTCAAGGAAATTATTATTTTGAATGTGTGAATGAGAAGGGAGGACGTGTTAAAGAGGCGGTTGCTGTTACAATTGCTTTAGAGTTTGTCAAGTATGGGGGACAACAATAGTATTACCTAAATAATATAGATGATCAAGCTACAAACAATAAATGATGTAGAGGTAGAGCCAATTAAACTACCTAAACAACCAAAAAATATTAAAGGATCCAAACTCTTCAACCAGGTCAATGCCAACATTTTGATATGTGCGCCAAAGAACAGTGGTAAAACTGTAACCATCAAGAAGATAATTGATGAGTGTGCAGGCAAGAACACCAAGGTGATAATATTCTGCGCCACTGTAAACAATGATCTCAGTTGGGTGGCCATCCAGGATGACATGACCAAACGTGGGATTGAATTTAAAACATACACAAGCATCAAGGATGGCAAGATTAATTTATTGGATGAATTTATTGCTTCTTTACAACAACTGGCTAGTCCTCAAGTTTCTCCTGGCGATCCCAACAAAATGCCATTGAGAGACCCTTCTGTCCCAATGATCAAGTCTTATCCTCTGATCGGGCCATACGCTCTGCCACCTCCAAAAGAACCTGCCAAGCCAATGTATGTTGCTCCAGAATATATAATTATTTTTGATGACCTGAGCAACGAGTTAAAGGACCCTTCCATCCCCAAGTTGATGAAGATCCACAGGCACTTCAGTTCTAAAATTATTATTAGCACCCAATCATGGAAGGACACTGCGGCCTCTATTCGCAAAGGTAACCTGGATTATGTATTATTGTTCAAAAATATCAATGACGACACTCTTAAGATAATATATGACGAGTTGTCTTTGACGGTATCATTACTAACGTTCATGAAGATGTATCAGATAGCGACCAAAGAGAAATATCATTTCTTTTACATCTCTCGCAATGGTGATGATTACAGGATCGATTTTAATACCAATTTTCTTGTCAACTAGTATAGAAATTAACTTACAGCGCTAACATGAATCGAAAGTAGAATAATAGTAGAATTACAAAAATGACCCTCTTTAATTAGGATTAAATTAATTCTATTATTTTGAACTTCTAAACTCTATTTCTACTACAATTCTACATTGATTAGACACATACTCTTTTTCCATCATGCTCACTGCTATGGCGGTGACAGGTACTCAAAGTAGAATTGTAGTAGAATTAGGAAAATTACCTCCTGGATTTAGGATTAATTATTTTTATTATTTTGAACTTCTAAACTCTATTTCTACTACAATTCTACATTGTTGATACAGATACCTTTTTTAATAACTTTGAAGTATATAAAACTATAAAGAGAAGAATCTGGAAGTATGAAATGAAGCAGCGCCAGCTGCGTAATGTTGCGAAGCCAGCGGCGATGAGTTATCCACACACGATCAATGTCAACATACGTCCTATACAAGAAACCAAGAAGGTCATTAAATCTTATATTAATGAGATATGTACCATTCCAGAGTGTTGCTCCAGCTGAGACATTCAAGGGCGGTTCAATGGGCAAGGGTACCAACTGTGCCGATCGACATGAAGTGGACATCTGTGTTATATTCTACGGAATGATGCCCACATCTCGAGACATGAAGAAATACGTCGCTCTACTCTACAGTGCCCTGTCATCATCTCCCCAGTTTTCCAATGTCCAGGAGAGTGAGCATTCAAAGACGGTTGGGGACCCTGTATCAGGCCAGATCGAAATACACTTCAGAAGTATTGAGGTCACCTATAAAGGTGTCAAGTTTGACATATTGCCATCACCACCTCCTGTTGATGGCAAAGCACTTCAAAGATCAATGTGGTACACTACACTGAACCGAAAGACTCAGCTGCCATATGCCCATGCAACCGCCTCCCATGACCAAGTCCAGTTCATAGGAAATACCTCCGCCAAGGGCAAGGACCTGATCAGAATGGTGAAGCTCTGGACAAGGTTACCTATATGGGGGTGGTCCAAGCGGGAGAAGAACCAGCCCAGTTCATACCTCTTGGAGTTGATATCCAAGAAGGTGTTTGAGACATTGGGCAGCACCAAACAGTTGAATGACTTATTCAAGACTGTAATGCAACAACTTGCTGCTCCTTCCTTTGACATTAATTGGAGCGCTAGGTTCAAGTCAACTTGGAAGAATGTGGCTGGTCCTATCAATGGTCGTCGTGTCCTGGATCCAGTCAACGCTACCAACAACGTCTGTAGTGTTGTTAAGGATTGGAGTTTGGTTGTAAGGTATGCCTCGATCACCCTGGATATGATATCCAAGATGCCTTTCTTGAAGCCCGTCCCAACACATCCAGAAGTCTATCCACTCATCCCTTTGGAACCTCTTCTAAAGATTCCTAATGTAGTAAAGCCTCTGGTTTACTCAAACAACAAAGTCAAAGTCAGGGCATCCAGAAGATACTATGGTTCTGTTTCTTACCGACCGGATCGTAATAATTTTACATCCAAGTTCTTTTCCATCGATGGTGTAGCTGGCCAGTTACGTATTATAACCAAGAGTAGAAAGAGATCGATCAATAACATAGTTCTTCAGGTTGTGAGTGGTCCCCCTCGGATCATTTGTATCAGCTCCAGCAATGGCAACATATCATCAGATGTTCCAGGACTCATTCTTTGGCATGTTTTGATTTACCTCTCAAGGTTACATTCTCCTTCAATTGATTCTTTGGTTCATTCCCCATTTATTGATTATTTCACTCACACAATCAGTAATTCAAACAAATAAACTCAAAGTCCCAAAAAGACGAAAGACGAGTCACACCACCAGCAGTTCATCACGTGTCAGAGTGTGTTTGTTATTATAACTATGTTATCTCTACTTCGTAGTCAATGCAGAGGTGTTGCTACGAGGTCAGTACCATCCTGGTCCACGCGAACATACTTCACTCAGAAAGATGCCTCAAAGAAGAAGTGTAAGTCCAACTGATTGCCCGACACGCATGACACATTCACTCACTCAATCAATCAATCAATCAATCTTAGACTCTAGTGAGTTGGCAAAGTATAGGAATATAGGTATCATTGCCCATGTCGATGCTGGCAAGACTACAACATGCGAGCGAATGTTGTATTATTCGGGAATGATCAGAAGGATTGGTGAGGTGCACAAAGGAGATACAGTGATGGATCATTTGAAGATGGAGAGAGAGCGTGGCATCACCATCACAGCAGCAACAATCACATTCCCCTGGCAGAATCATCGAATCAATCTGGTCGACACTCCTGGCCACGTCGACTTCACAGTCGAGGTCGAGCGCAGTGTCCGTGTGATGGATGGCGCCGTCGCGATCTTTGACGCTGTGGCGGGTGTGCAGGCACAGTCGATCACTGTTTGGAATCAGGCCGATCGCTATCAGGTGCCACGCATCGCCTTTGTCAACAAGATGGATAGGGAGGGTGCCACAGCGGAGAAGACACTAAAGATGATGCAGGCGCGACTCAATGCTGTACCCCTGCCGTTGCAGATACCTGTCGATGTCGGTCCGATGTTTGGCGCCGTAGTCGACCTCGTCGACATGAAGGTCATCACATGGGAGGGTGACAAGGGCGAACAGGTCGAGATACACGACATCCTAACATATGGTGGCGAGCAATTGATGGCCCGCGCCAAGGCACACCGCGACCAGTTGCTCACCACTTTGGTCGATCTTGACGAACAACTTATGCAAGAGTACTTTGAGAAGGATGGCGATGTGTCGGATACTACATTGCGCGCGGCAGTTCGTCGCGCCACTGTTGCAATGAAGGCCGTGCCCACAATGTTTGGCTCATCACTCAAGAACAAGGGCGTGCAGCAGGTGATGGACAGTGTGATCCACTACCTGCCCTCGCCCCTGGACCGCGACCCGCCCACTGCAGTGGACATGCGCACCAACAAGACAGTGTCGATCGCAGCCAATACCAAGGACCCATTGGTCGCACTGGCCTTCAAGGTTGTGCACGACAAGCGTCGTGGACTAATTGTGTTCTCGCGAGTCTATGCAGGCGTGCTCAAGGCTGGCACAACAATATTCAACGCCAAGAAGGGAGGCGAGAAGGAGCGCGTCCAGAAGCTGCTGCAGGTGGCAGCCGACGACATGGAGGAGATCAGCGAGCTGCGAGCAGGTGACATTGGCGCCATCCTTGGACTGAGGGACGTTAGCACGGGCGACACACTGATCTACGAGCCATCCAATGACCGCGCGCTGCGGCCTGTTCTCAAAGGCATTGTCAACCCGCCGCCCGTATTCTTCTGCGCGCTCGAGCCCGACACAGAGAAGGATTACAACCCGCTGATCGAAGCGTTGGAGATCCTTCAACGTGAGGATCCTTCATTCTTATATCACATCTCTGAGGCACAGCAGATATTGATCAGTGGCATGGGCGAGCTGCACTTGGAGATCATCAAGGATAGGCTGGACAATCACTTCAAGGTGGCCTGCACGATGGGCCGCATGCAGGTATCATACAAGGGCACGATATCGGAGTCAATACGTGAGGATGACATTGTCGAGTCGTTCGACGTGCAGACCTCAGCTGGCGTTAAGACCTACACCGCTGGCGTGTCAATCTCGATGGAGCCACTGGAGCCGGGCACAGGCAATCAGATCAAGTTCGAGCTGGAAGACTCGGTCGTCGAGTCCATGGAGAAGTCTGTACTAGATCGCGTGAAACAATCAATTACAGAGGGCATCGAGTCCTCGTTCCAGCGTGGTCTTCCACTGGGCTTCCCCGTGATCGATGTGGGCGTTACAATACACGGCATCTTCTACCGCTCAGAGGCCGAGACCCCGCCCATGGCCTTCCGCAACTGTGTGATCAGGTCGATACTCAAGCTGGGCGACCAAGCTGGCGCGGTCATCTTGGAGCCGCTGATGAATCTGGAGATCTCGGTCGACGAGAAGTACCTGGGCAGCGTTCTGTCCGACCTGTCGCGCCAACGTCGCGGCACCATCAAGGAGGTGGGCATGGAGAAGAACACACATATCATCTCGGCATTGGTGCCACTCAAGGAGATGATCGGATACTCAACCCAACTGCGATCATTCACACACGGCAACGCTTCATTCACAATGGAGTACAGTCACAATGGTCGCGTGAGCGCCAACGAAGTGGCCAAAGTGTTGCAAGAGATCAGAGGTTACTGATCCTCATCCCTGCCATCCATGAGCATGTAATTAAATATAGATTTAGTAGATATAGACGATGATGAATGATAAAGTTGATTGATCATGCACTACACTACATCCACACTCTCGAGTGAATGAGTGAGTGAGTGCGTGCGCGCGTTGAGCTTACTGTTTATCTACACCGATACCATAGTCGCTGATTGAGAAGACTGGATTCTTGTTCTTGATCTCGCGATCCTTGTACATCTTGGGCAACATCTCGGATGGCTGCCACTGCTTCCTCAGGGACTCGACGTCGTTGGACACTTGATACTTGCCGCTGCTCTCGTACGATGGGCCGACAATGCCCTCGGTGTCAAAGAAGATGATCTGGGCCACGCGACGGAACACGACCAGAGGGATCGAGTAGCTGAGTGAGTTGTTGGTGATCTCCATCGTCCATCGCGATGTGTAGCCGACGTCGCCCCATCCAGCACACTTGCACACCTCGATAAAGTTGCGACCGAGCGATGAGCGCGCCTTCATCATCGTGGTGACTGTGGTGTTGCCTCCAATGAACTCGTTGGTGTGACCGAGTATAGTCTCGCCTGGCTTAATCCAAATGATGTAGTCCTCATCGTCTATATTCTCCAGCTTGATACCTGATCGCTCTGACCACACCTTTGCCTTCTCAGCGATCTGATACTGTCCCCATACTCTATTGACCATTGTCTGACTGTATGGGTTGTAGATACCTAGTGTGCGTATGTGTGTGTGTGTGTGTCTCTACAATGTCAGTTCATGTCGTCATTCATCACTCACTATAAGTCGTCGACTTACCTTGCCCAGCCTCTGGCAGTGTTTCTCTATAGTAGTATGGACCAAGTGTGACATCATAACTGCTTGTAGACAAGTTCTCTCTAATGAATGGTGAGATTGTGATTGTTCCCTTCTGCATATGGCTCAATATAGCCTTATCACTTAATAAACTTCTCTCCATTATATTTGTATTATATATATATCTAATTATTATCTCTTCTTCTTCTTTGATTGAATGATAAAAGTTGGATTGAACTTGAATAAGATTGGCAGGAAGTTCAAAATAATGTCCAAGAATGAATATTAGGAGGTGGGTTGATTGACAGAATGACATTAGGCTTGATTAGGGGAGGGTGGGATCTACAAAGACCAAAATGGTAATGATTACTACTCTTGTACAATGAGGAGATGATATAAGCCATCCTTCAATCCATTCATTCATTCATTCACTCCCCATCTCACTCTCTATTTACAAACTTACTTGCTTACCTACTTACTTATAACTATAAAATACAAATAATATTATAACTATATACCTATTCTTATTAATATTAATACTTTAATTAGTTTGATATTCTATTAATATGTCCGAGGCTGTATTAGAACATACTATTCCTGTATTAGTTTATATGTGGAATGAAGAGGGCTTGGTAGAAAGAGTTGATACAACTGATCCAAAGAGGTCCACAAAGGAAGCCATCAAGAAGACCATTATGGAGTGTATCTCTCTCCATCAGGGAGTTGAGATGTCAAAATCTGGATGCTTATTCTCCTTCCCTTCAGACTCTGCTATGCACACCTGTCTTGGATCGATGAAGTCTCAATACCGTTGGACAATGTACACTGAAGACCCTGAACATACCAACATGCTCTGTACAGTGCCTCTTGCCGAAGTTCATTTTATCAATGTAATGTGCACTCCTGAGGAGGTCTCATCATTGACCTACGTCTTCAAAGTATGAGGGTTGGTGTCCATTACAAGAAAGTTGGTTTACCTCAACATCACTGGCGTCAAATCCAATCAAAGTTTAGTCATTATTATTATTATTATATATAAATATAAACGTGATGTTTATGGCAACTCTAAGCAACTTATTGTTCACATCAATCGTTAGATTGTTGCATACCTCTAATGATGTGGACAAGAAATGGTTGAGGACGTTGTCAATGGTAAACTGGTCATTTCATTCAATGATCCGAGCTTTGAACACTCAACTCATAATCAATGTTGATGCTCATTTAAAATATGATCATGATCATAGTTTAAGCGCTAGACCACTGGGCTACGATGACGTGACTATGATTGACTCATTGTTCGATATAACACTCCATCTTGACAACAAGTACTCTTTATATCATTCACAACACATCACTACGATCATACTACAAGGTAAAGATGATCCCACCGGTGATCCAGTACCCTGGTCCACCATCGAACGATCATTCCCAACACAATCACTGGAACACAAGAAGAACGATATCAATGCACTGTTTCAATCACTCACTGCTCGACCAAACAGCACTGTCACTGTTGCAATCAGACATGTGTTTGCAGGACAGGTGGCTCAACTAATTGAGAACTATTCACTTGATCCACAATCAATCGACTCACTGGTGGTCAATAATCTGTTCCCTCAAACATTCCAGAGTATGGTTGATCGACTTCCAATCAACAATCAACTCAAGACGCTTGACCTCAGAGTCTTGACAGTGTTGTGCTGCTCTAAAAGGGAAGACCTCATCAAGATCGAATATCAGTTATATTGCAATGAGTTGATTGAACGATGCACCAACATGACATCACTCAGCATCTATGATGAATGCGGCAGCGGTCACACTGGATACTCAGAGTACGTCGTTGGCAAAGCAGACCAATTCTTTGGGATGCTTGATCAGTTGCCACACCTCGTGTCACTCTCATTTGGATTCGATACGTCTTGTGGACATGATCACGTAGACCCACTCGAGGATGAGGACCGTCAATCATTTCTTGCCGAACTCATCTCATTCATGCAACGAAGACCATCATTCCACACACTATCATTGCGCAATTACCTGGAGGACACTGAGTCGTATGACAATGACGATGATAACGATGACGAGCCTAAGTCAGAGCATCTGCCCATCTTGGATTACCTGTTCACCGATGTCACTTGTCCTGTGCAGCACCTGACACTTGAGCTCTGGGGCGCCAAGTTGCCAGTTCTACAGAGACGAATCAACACACTGGTGTTGAAAGAATGGTCCCGTCCTGGATATAGCCAGATATCATGGCATCAAGATATGGCCATGATTGCCCATTTAAAAACAATGGTTGACGACAAACTTGACCTCTCTGGCTACTCGATGAGACGACCAAAAGAGTGTGAATTGGACAAAGAGTTTCGCCTAGAGTCATTATATGGTCCACGTCAATACATTCCACCATTGTTAAATTGATAAGATAGAGATGGATAGTATTATTGCAGTCAACCAATCATAATTAATATTAAGAGGTAGGAAATAAAACCCTTACCCTTGTCTGGAACCTCTTCAAATCAAGTTGAACATATGATTTGAATATTATTTATTATGATCAAACATATAATAGAATAGCTATCTATACAAACAAGAAGATGACAACTCTGAGCATGTTGACATCAATCGTTAGGTTGTTGCGCACATCTAATGATGTGGACAGGAGATAGATGGTCGAGGACATTGTCATTGGTAAACTGGTCATTTCACTCAATGATCCAATCATTGAACACTCAACTCATTATCAATGTTGATGCTCATTCAGAATGTGATCATGATCATAGATTAAGCGCTAGACCACTGGACTACGATGACGTGACTATGATTGACTCATTGTTCGATATAACACTCCATCTTGACAACAAGTACTCTTTATATCATTCACAACACATCACTACGATCATACTACAAGGTAAAGATGATCCCACCGGTGATCCAGTACCCTGGTCCACCATCGAACGATCATTCCCAACAAAATCACTGGAACACAAGAAGAACGATATCAATGCACTGTTTCAATCACTCACCGCTCGACCTCATAGCACTGTCACTGTGGCAGTCAGACATGTGTTTGCAGGACAGGTGGCTCAACTGATTGAGAACTATTCACTTGATCCACAATCAATCGACTCACTGGTGATCAACATTCGGCTCCCTGAAGCATTCCAGAGTATGGTTGTGCGACTTCCAACCAACAACCAAGTCAAGACCCTTGACCTCTGGGTTTTGAATTCATATTGCTGTATTATGACATTTGACTACGTTGGGGACCATTCTCAATTGTATTGCAATGAGTTGATTGAACGCTGTACCAACATGACATCACTCAGGATCAATGATAAATGTAGCAGTAGTCACACCGGATACTCAGTGTACGTCGTTGGCGAATCACAACAATTCTTTGGCACGCTTGATAAATTGCCACACCTAGTGTCACTCTCAATTGGATTCGATTCATCTTGTGGACATGATTACGAAGATCCACTCGAGGATGAGGACCATCAATCATTTCTTGCCGAACTCGTCTCATTCATGCGACATAGATCATCATTCCTCACACTATCACTGCGCAATTACCTAAAGATACTGATTCGTATGGCAATGATGACGATGGCGACGAGCCCAAGTCTGAGTATCTGCCCATCATTGACTACCTGTTCACCGATGTCACTTGTCCTGTGCGGCACCTTACACTTTGGCTCTCGGGCGCCAAGTTGCCCATTCTACAGAGACGAATCAACACACTGGTGTTGAATACATTGTACCGTCCTAAATATAACGAGATATCATGGCATCAAGATATGGCCATGATTGCCCATTTAAAGACAATGGTCAATGACAAGCTTGACCTCGCTAACTTTGAGCTGATACAACCAAAAACTGGATGTGAATTGGACAATGAGTTTCGCTTCGTGTCATTAAATGGTCCACGTCAATATATTCCACCATTGATATATAGCGATAGTGATGGAGATATTATTTCAATCAATAAATAAAATTTTTATTATTAAATTCCAGCGTCGAAGTCAGAATTAAACCCTTACCCTACCCTTGCCCTTGCCCTCTCATAACAAATTTGAAAATGATGTTCATTGTCTAGGTGCGCCCAAAGAGAGATAGACATATAGATAATGGATGAAGAGCCAACAAATAATGATGATGTTGATGCTCAAGCAACAGGAGCAGCAGCAACAACAGCAGTTGACTATGTATTACCAGAGGACTCGGAACTTGATCAATGCCCTCAACAAAAGACATTTGTAAAAGAGGCTGAAGAACTCAAACAGTTGATCGACATGATTGCCCTCTCAATCAATGGTCCATTGGACCAACTAGACACGGCAACATCACGAATCATCGCTGTTCTCGAACAATATCAAGAGCAATCGAACCTACTTGACATGCATCTCGTCGGCATGGTCACCCCGCTCATACAAGTCATTCGCACGTACATCATGGCGCGTCACGAACAACAAGAGGTGTCAGTATCATCGAGTACACGACCTCCCGCCAACCTATCACACTGCTATCGTCTCCTGTACTTCTTGACAAAGGTACGAGGCTACAAGACCATCGTGAAGCTACTGCCCCACTCTGTGGTCGAGCTGCTTCCCACGGCGTCATTGCTCGAGCAGCGCACCATCCTCTTCCTCAACAGCCCACACGCGCAGGCACTGGACATTCAGATGCAGAATGAACAACAGAAGGAGCATCGCGATACGGACATGGTGTCGTGGGAGGAGCTGTATGTGCTCTCTCTCTGGCTCTCACTGCTCATCATCATTCCGTTCAAGTTCACGTCGATTGATGGACGCACGACCAATGACGTCGAGAGTCTGGCCTCGCGAGTCATCGCCCTCGCCAAGAAAGCCCTGACACACCACTCCAAGATACAGGAGTCCTTCTCTGAGCTACTCTCTCGCCTTCTGGCCCGCCCCGACATGACCAGCAACCTGCAGGCCTTCATTGATTGGTGCTCTCGGTCAATGTCAGACATTCGACAGCGTCGCTCGGCTCACATCACCGACCACGTGGACATCCATCTCTATAAGGGTGTGCTGCTCACACTGACCAGCATCTACAAGAAGGGCGACAGGGCTGCACTGCTACCACTCAATCAAACTTTATACCAAATGGTCGTGCAAGGGCTGGACCCAACTCGCACGCCACTCGACATTGAGCGCATGTGCAAACAACTACTGGTCAAGCTACTCCAACGCATGGGCCTCATCCTTCTGCCTCCAATAACGGCCACATGGCGATACCAACGAATAATCAAACCTTTGTTGGCCACTCAACAACAGATCAACTTCTCAGAGAGCGATCACAATCAATCACAATCCAAACTCGATGATGATGGTGCAGAGGACGAACAAGATATACCCGAGGAGATTGAAGAGATCATTGAGTTGCTGATATCCGAGGGGCTTGGCGATCGCGACACAATCGTGAGATGGACAAGCGCCAAAGGTGTTGGACGCGTGGTCAACCTGCTATCAAAAGATATGGGCGGCCAGGTAATCGAGTCTGTGCTGCAGCTGTTTGACAATGTCGACTCGGACTCGGCGTGGCATGGAGGATGTCTGGCGATGGCCGAGCTCTGTCGACGCGGCCTCATTCTCCCCGATCGCCTAGCCCAACTCATTCCAATCGTGGTCAAGGCGCTGTACTTTGATGTGCAGCGAGGCAACAGTAGTGTGGGCTATAACGTACGTGACGCAGCGTGCTACATCTCATGGGCGTTGGCACGCACCTATCATCCATCGATCATGTCACCATACTCGTACCTCCTGGCTCAGCATCTGGTCGTCATGTCACTGTTTGATCGCGAGATCAACTGTCGCAAGTCTGCATCGGCGGCCTATCAAGAGAATGTTGGTCGACAGGGCGCGGCAATCCCGCATGGCATCGACATTGTTCAGATGGCCGACTACTTTTCCGTTGGCAACAGACGCAATGCCTATCTTGTTCTGGCGCCAGAGATTGCAACATTTGTCGAGTATCGTCCAGCAATCATATCACATCTTTTACAAACAAAGATATATCATTGGGATGCTGACATTCGCGAGTTGGCCACGAGAACACTTGCATTGGTCGTACCATTGGACACGCGGGCCATTGTCGATTCACTTCCCAAAGTGATTGCGGCCACCAAGCTAGACCAGATCCCCTCCAAGCACGGTGCACTACTAGCACTTCACGAGATCCTTATCGCACTAAATTCAATCAATCAATCAATATTGCTGTCTGATGATATCACAAATGTATGTTATCCCCACTCCATACTCGCGCACTCATACTTACTCAATCAATCAATATAGAGTATACTTGCTGTGATCAAGGACAAGAGATTAGAAAGATTGTATAAGGGCAAGGGTGGTGTACTCATCAGAACTGGAATATGCAAGTTGATCAGATCAGTTTGTTTGTGTCAATTCTCATTGTTCAGGGAGATCAAGGATGAAACATCGACATCAAACGCATCCACATCACTACGCGATAAGATACAAATGATGAAAGCTAAAGCCAGTAAGCTTCCAGCTTCCACACCCGGCTCACGCAACACATCTACACCATCAATCACTCAAACAACCAACCCAACTACCACTGCCTCTGCCACTGCATCGGGCCTTAACGCCTTTGAGACACTATACTCATATCTACTTGAATGCATTCAACATCCACACGAGGACGTACAACAACAAGCATCAATGGCACTGGAGGTATTGTTCAAGAACTACATGGTATCAGATACAGCTAAGATTGAACAGTTGGCAACCTTGGTCACCAAATACATCAGTCTGCTACATAGTGATCCCAACTATGCGACGAGGAGAGGTGCCTCATTGCTATTGGGTGTGCTTCCCTACCAACTTCTACAAACTCATCCCAACCTGCTACACTCTGTCATTGATGCATTGGTCAAATCATTGTTTGAAGAGCGACCACAGCTGAAGGACATGGAGACGCGAGTCAACTCATTGTCATCGCTTCACAACATCTCAAAGTCATTATACCAACACAAACTGATTGATGGACCTACATTGGAGGCACTACTGTCAGCTCTAATGCGCGCGACTCAGGACTACTCGATTGACAAGAGAGGCGATGTTGGATCATGGGTGAGGGAGTCGTCCATCAAGATCATCGACACATTGATCACCCAGGAGGTCGAGACACTCCTACCACAAGGATTTGTCGAGCGCTACATGTGCAAGCTTATACAGATTGCCGGAGAAAAGCTTGACAAACTTAGAATGACATCTTGTACAATCTTGTCAAGTCTGCTGTGGAGAGCACCACAGCTCGTCCCCGACTCTGCTCAACTCCAGTCGATATTCAAGCAGGACTTGGAGATCACCTGGTCTCGAAGCATTGAGGCATTCCCAATCATTTGCAAAGTGTTGGCAATCGATCGGTACATATACCCTCTTCTCTTTGGACTATTATCATCAATTGGTGGATCAACAAAGTATTTGGTCGACGACTCTATCGATTCAATCAAATTGTATCTCAATGAACCTGATGATGTTAAGACCAAACAACAAAACATTGTTCGAATCGCAACAACATTGGTCACTATTCTGGAACATATCCGTGAGCGGCCACTGCTTGCAACATTCAAAGCCATGACCATACTATTCCAAACCAATGAGTTTGACACTCTGGTGTCAAGCCAGCCCGACATCATCAACTCCATATTCTCCAAGCTCCACAAAGAATATCGATCAATCAAGGATATCGTACTCCTCATGGCATCAGTTCCATTGTATGTAACTATACTTCACTTGCATGTTCATTGAACTAACCAACATATTCTTCATCCTAACAATCAGGTTTGCCTACTTTACAAATGATTGTTTCGACAACACCAAGAGAATTGCCAATGAGGTGTTGATACACTTGATGAAGCATGAATATCCTCGCGTAAGGATGTCCGCAGCCGAGGCCATTTTGATACGTTACAAGGATGCTCAGACCATTGTAACCTTGATCAGTGGCACAAGATGGGAACAGACGATTGACAACAATATTATAGATCAACTATGTCTTCAACTTGGAATCACATCCTCCCCAACAATCAACAACACCAATGTGCCAACCGCCACACTCAACGATGATCATCAAAAGGAAGTACCAACAGGCATCCCAGTGGTCACTTCTTATGATGCACTTCCAGAGGACTCGGAAGACCTGATGGAGATATAAAGTTGATTGATATTGATCGATTGATTGATTCGATCAGAAACATTTATTGAAGCCTATCTCTTTGGAATAGGACTTGACGAAGGTGGACTCTCCCAACTTGCTTGCAGAGGCAACCCTCGCTCCATTGTTGTTATGCATTGATCGATCAAATATTATGTTACCATCGAAGTGTCCATCTCCATAGTCGTCCATATCGTAGTATAGTAACAAACTCTTGTCAGTGTCCATTTGGGGATCATTCCACACAAGATGTTTGACCTCCTCATCACTTAAAGACCTATTGAATATTGCAATATTATCCATTCTTCCATGATATGTACCCGATGTTCTGTTGATGAATATTGTTAGTGATCAAATAGTTGATGACCTGAACAACTTTAAACATACCTCTGACCAAATGAGAATGACGAACCAATTACCAATGGCCATCTGTTAATTACTGTTGGCTCAAAGTGATTGGTATATCCATCGGGCTCACCATTAATGTAAAAGACCACCTTGTTATCCAATAACTCCTTGTTTCCAACATCATAAACAACTGCCACATGAGTCCAAACATTGGCTGGAATTGACTTTGTTGAATGGAAGCACATTCCACCTGCGCACAATCTCAACTCTCCACGAACTTTAGACGTCCTTTGTAAATCAAAGTCGATACCTATAATAAGATTGTCATGAAGTATGTTAGTATTAGGGTAGTTTCATTGAGTAAATGAGTTGGTGGAATACATACCATCCAAGGCACCATTGGTACCCTTGTCAATTAGTCTTTGGTCTCCAAATGTTAATGGTTTGACCCATGCCATGAGGGTATAATGATAAGTTAAATCGAACATCTTTGCCTGGCTGACTAGGATATGATCACCCTGACCTTGCATTGACAATTCATAAGGTTGATGCACCAGTTTGTTCTTGAATCGATTCAACTTGTTGTCATGTGCCTCTTGAGATAACTGAGAGTAGGCATACTTGCATAACTCGCACTTGGTCTTGAATCCACCAACACACTTTGATAACTTGTCAATTACCTTTTGTTCAATTGGCTTTGATTTCCATTCAAAGAATGTTCGCATCTTCAATGGATTGATGAGAAGGTCGACCAGGTAGATTGCCAACTGAGAAGGAGAACCAAAGCTGGAAGCCTTGATGATTGAGCCTGTTGGTACCCAATCATCAATGTTTGATGCACCCATATAGACTGGAATTGATCCGGAATAGAGAGCACTGTATACCTTCTCCGATACAAAGTCGGTTGAGTTCTCATTCTCAAAGGTGAATACAAACTTGTACTTCTTCATCACCTCAATGTTGTCCTTGACTCTCTGGAACACATCCCTATCTCCAAACTCCACCTTGGACTTGGCAACATTGTTCAGGCAATCACCAGCCGAATCAATTCTAATGTGTTCCATCAATTCCTTGATGTATAACTAACGTGGAATAGTTAGTACCAATTATAAATGGTTGAAATAATTGATGATCCTTACCGTCCTGGAATGTGCATTGGCATTCTTGCAATTGGATGAGAGGAATACATAGTTGTTGGGACGAGTGATCAGGTCGGACTCTTGCATTAGGAGTTGAATTGTTGAGTTGATTGACATATCATGACTGGGTGGACATGCCAAGGTCATTTGAACAGGTGACTCTAATGTTTGATTGAACTCATCTTGTAGTATATCTCTAAACTTGTCATTTCCAATAATGCCATATTGAGATGATGAATGATAGTTGAGTAGTCCAAATCGCTGGTGCTTGTACCTTTGTGGGATGGACAATGGTACATGCTTCCACTTGTTTCCCTCTCCCATCATTGAAGGATCGAACAACACCATATCTGCGCTGGTCAGTTCTGTCTCATGTCCATCTGTGAATAGACATGATACCTGGCACTCTCCATCCTCGACAACTCTATCCTCCAAAGGTATCCTCCTATTGTCCTCGGTCTGAATGAAGTCGTGTAGCTCTCTAACGGTGCCGGGGATTGGTGTCTGATCATTGTCCACATTGATCGGTTGTTCAATATATTTGGTAGGACCTGGCAACACTGGACTCTTGATCATACCAGTGGTATCTCTTGATTTAATCTGTGCCTTCCATAACAATATTGTTATCTCTTCTTTTGGTATTATCTTTTCAATTGGACGATGATGAACCAGACTAACAACCATGGGGCCTGATGACAATGCTACTGAAGGGTCTTGGAATACCACAAAGTAGAGGAAGAAACAGAACACTGCAAATACCAATGCACCTGTTATTATAAAGAACTTTGGTCCTCTCCTTGTCAATCTTGCGTTGGACTTTACAAGTCCTTCCAATAAAGGATCAGGGTCCATTCTATATTTGATTATTTATATGTATGATTGATTGATTGACTGATTGATTGAGGCCTTGTTGATTAACATCTTGATGTGATTGTTTGATGTTGTTAATGCCACCACGGCAGCTTCAATGTATATTATATGATCACATGATCAATGAGTAGAGCATGAGTGTTATGTGGCCTCCATTGAGTACCTCAACAAGGGGGTGGTATGGAACTGGAAACACCTTGTTGATCAGTCACACACAAACAAACACACTAACCTGATCAATCACTTACACACACATGTGGCTAAGTGATGACACACACAAACATAGATAGAGTTAGAGAATAATATGTTGTTACGTAAAGGGGATGGGTTTGGATCGAAAGGAAACTGATATAAGGTAAGGGATGTTTATTCGAACAATTGAAGGTACCTTGTTTAGGAAGGTACACTTATGAAATAAATATCAATTGCTTCTTAATATCTGTATCCGTCGGACTTGAATGGACCCTGGACTGGGACGTCGAGGTACTTGGACTGAGCGTCAGTCAAGACGGTGAGCTTGGCACCGAGGATATCGAGATGGAGACGGGCAACCTCCTCGTCCAAGATCTTTGGCAAGAGGTGGACACCAATTGGGTACTTCTCAATGTCGGTCCACAGAGCAATCTGGGCCAGAGTCTGGTTGGAGAAGGAGTTGGACATGACGAACGATGGGTGACCGGTGGCACAGCCAAGGTTGACGAGACGACCCTCAGCGAGGAGAATGATGTGACGGCCATTCTTCATGGTGTAACGGTCGACTTGTGGCTTGACGTTGATCTTGGTGGCGTTGGCGTTCAACCAGGCGACGTCGATCTCGATATCAAAGTGACCAATGTTGCAGACGATGGCATCCTCCTTCATCTCAACAAAGTGCTTGGAGGTGATGATGTCACGGCAACCGGTGGTGGTGACAAAGATGTTTCCTTGGGAGGCAGCCTCCTCCATGGTGACGATCTGGAAGCCGTCCATGCAGGCCTGGAGGGCGTTGATTGGGTCGATCTCAGTGATGAGGACACGGGCACCCTGTCTGGCGAGACACTGGACGCATCCCTTACCGACATCACCGTAACCGGCAACGACGGCGACCTTTCCGGCAATCATGACGTCGGTGGCACGCTTGATACCATCGATCAAAGACTCACGGCAACCGTAGAGGTTGTCGAACTTGGACTTGGTGACAGAGTCGTTGACGTTGATGGCTGGCAGCTTGAGCTTGCCCTCCTTGTGCATTCTGTAGAGGTTGTGGACACCGGTGGTGGTCTCCTCAGAGATACCTCTGATTCCAGCGAGCAAGTTGGGGTACTTCTCGTGGATGAGGTTGGTGAGGTCTCCACCGTCGTCGAGGATCATGTTGAGTGGCTGACCGTCTGGGAAGATGAGGGTCTGCTCAATGCACCACATGTACTCCTCCTCGGTCTCTCCCTTCCAGGCGTAGACGGGCACACCAGTCTTGGCGATGGCGGCGGCGGCCTGATCCTGGGTGGAGAAGATGTTGCATGAGGACCACTGGACCTCAGCACCGAGAGCGGTGAGGGTCTCGATGAGGACGGCAGTCTGGATGGTCATGTGGAGGCAACCGGCAATACGGGCACCCTTGAGGATCTGGGCTGGGCCATACTTCTTGCGAAGAGCCATGAGACCTGGCATCTCATTCTCGGCAATGTCGAGCTCCTTGCGACCCCACTCAGCGAGGGTGATATCCTTGACCTTGTATGGAAGCTTCTTTTCAGCAGACATTTCTTTCTAAAATATTATTAATTAATTAGTTAGTTAATTATTATTTGTTTGATTGAGAGATAGAGATAGAGATGGTCGAGAATGAGTGATGATGTTTTAAAAAGAACACACATTATTATATTATTATTATCAAGATTGCTGAAGTGTTGGTTGGTGTTGTTCGGCGGAACAAACAAATTGAAGTGAAGTGGGAGTGTAGTGAATGATGTTGTACATTTCAAAATTTAGGGGTGTTATGTGTGATGCCATCCAATCATGAACATTTCGTGTTAACAGTAATCCAATGAATGAATGAACAACAAGGGTAAGGTAGAGGTTGTTGTGGTTACCCTAGAGTGTATGACAAAATAAGGTATCTGGTCGAATAGTCGCGACTATAATGTGTTGGACACTACTACTAGAGAGGAGATAACAGGAGGACTATGGCTGGGGAGGCTTACCTAGTTGTATGAGAGTATGGGTATATATTTGTCGACAAACGGGTGGGTAGGTGAACTGAAGAGCAAACAATGACTAATCGAGGTTCTTATTGTTGAAGACGAAGAAGGGACTATTGCAAACTTTAAATCAATAAAAACAAAACTTTTCAGTTCAAATTGAATTAAAATGAATTAATTTCTCACTCTCGATATGGTAGATATTTGAACAACGAGCCCCAGCTCAAGGAAGGAGCAACAGGAGGAGAGGAATAATAAAGTGTGTGGGGCTTCGTCACGGTCCCAACGTGTCAACATTAGTTGCCCTAAGATGGCACCACTTATGTGTTGCAATTGGTCATAAACACACCACCAACAACAAAGGCTTAGCCGCAAGACGCGACACGCTACGCTCCACCATGAGTCACTTCCCAACTAGCCAGCACCATGAGTATCGTATTCCTACCTCCAATCCAGATCCGCATGCGTGTGCACATTTATAATCATTGAGGTGCAAAGCAAAGTTTGTTATTTATTTTAGTAAAAGGTAGAATATTTGACCTTGATCTACTTATCTAATCTAGTTTATGTTTATTCATTCATAGTGATACAACACAACTTATTGTTAAGCTAACTCAAACACACAAGACTTGTCAAAGAAAAATTGAAGACTGACTTTGGTGTGTGAAAGAAAAGACACTTCGATTGCTGAGACTGAGATGATCCCAGGCTGCGCTGAGTGAGTGTGTCAGTTGCGTTTGTTGGATGAACAAACTTTCATTCAAATTATAATTTGTTCTCATATTAATCAATCTAAATAAACAATAATATATATATACAAATACAACCTTTACTTAGTTGTAGTACCTGTACAAACAATCAATCAATCACACAAATATAACAAAGAATGGAGAGTATGTACATCATTGATCAAGCCTGTCTTGCCAAGTGAATGAACTAACAAGAATGAATGAATGATATGATATAGATCAACTGTTTCAACTAAAGTTTACATCAAAGACATTGGAGAGACAATCAAAGAAGTCTGAGCAGAATGAGAAGGCTCAGAAATTGAAGTTGAAGAAGGCTATTGAACAGGGTAATATGGAGGGTGCAAAGATATATGCACAGAATGCTATACGTGAGAAGAACCAGAGTTTGAACTACTTGAGATTGGCATCTAGAATCGATGCCGTGGCATCTCGTGTCGAGACAGCCATCAGAATGAAGGCTGTGACCGGATCGATGGCAAGCATCGTCAAGAACATGGAGAAGTCGATGCGTGCGATGGACCTCGAGAAGATCACACAGGTTATGGATCAGTTCGAGCGTCAGTTTGAGGACCTGGACGTCCAATCCGTCTACGTTGAGAACGCAATGAACCAGACCACCACCCTTTCCACACCAGCCGACCAAGTCGATCTCCTCATCTCACAGGTGGCCGACGAGCACGGTCTCAACGTTGGCATGCAGATGGGTTCCGTACCATCAGAGAAGGTGCAACAGGTAGAGACAGACGAGTTGACCGAGAGACTGAACAAGTATGTATCACAGCTTACATGCTTTCCTTTGCTTCATTCAGGACAAGTATGTACTAACTAATATCGATCACTAGGTTGAAGCAGAAGAGCTAAAGAACATGACACGATGTCATTCAATCAATCAATCATTCATTCGATCGACATACTTAAGTTGACATGTTGTATTTGTATAGTTATTTAAACAACTGATGCATTGCCAAGAGCGCTAGCAATAAACAGGTTCGTTCAACATGGACACCAGTCATCAATCAATCACACCGTCTTTACTTCCGAGTCCTTTCCCTGATCACGTAAGTCTCAAAACAAACTTGACATTTTTATTATTATAATTGTTATTATTACATATACAAAGAAGAAGAAGATGACAACTCTAAGCAACTTGTTGTTGACATCAATCGTTAGGTTGTTGCGCACATCTAATGATGTGGACAAGAAATGGTCGAGGACATTGTCATTGGTAAACTGGTCATTTCATTCAATTATCCAATCATTGAACACTCAACTCATAATCAATGTTGATGCTCATTCAAAATGTGATCATGATAATGAACTAAACGCAAGACCACTGGACTACGATGACGTGATAATGGTTGACTCATTGTTCGATATAACACTCCATCTTGACAACAAGTACTCTCTTCACCAATCACAACACATCACTACGATCATACTACAAGGCGTTGATGATCCCAAGGGTGATCCAGTACACTCACCTATCATCAAGCCATCATACCCAACACAATCACTGGAACACAAGAAGAAGAGTATCCAGTCACTGTTTCAATCACTGACTGCTCGACCAAACAGCAATGTCACTGTTGCCATGAGGCACGTGTTTGCAGGACAGGTGGCTCAACTGATTGAGAACTATTCCCTGGATCCACAATCAATTGATTCACTGGATGTCAATAATCTGTTCCCTCAAACATTCCAGAGTATGGTTGAGGGATTTCCAATCAACAACCAACTCAAGACACTTGACCTCAGAGTTTTGGGTCCAACCTGCTGCGATAAAGAAGAGTATGATGCCTCCTTCGAGAAGATCGAAGCTAGTTTGTATTGCAATGAGTTGATTGAACGTTGCCCAAACATAGAATCACTCTGCATCTTTGATGAATGTGGCAGCCAACACACTGGATACTCAAACGACGTCGTTGGCAAACCAGAGGAATTCTTTGGCATGCTAGATGAGTTGCCACACCTCGTGTCACTCTCCTTTAAATTCCAAGCATCTTGTGAGAATGATAATAGGGAGCGCGAAGACCCTCTCACCGATGAGGACCGTCAATCATTTCTTGCCGAACTAATCTCATTCATTGAGCAAAGACCATCTTTCCACACCCTAGCATTGGGTTGTTTCCTGGACATTGAGTCGGACATCTTGGACTATCTGTTCACCGATGACACGTGTCCTGTTCAGCATCTGACACTGAGGGTCTCGGACTCGATCGAACTGCCAGCTCTACAGCGACCAATCAACACTCTGGTGCTGAAGCAACCCTACGTTCGTAGTGAGGAATCATGGCATCAAGATATGGCGATGGTTGTCCATTTGAAGACAATGGTCAACAACAAACTTGACCTCTCTGGCTGTTCGTTCAAACAACCTGCAACAACAGGATGTGAGTTGGACTATGACTTTCGCTTTGGGTCATTCAATGGACTTCAATACATTCCACCATTGATATATAGTATCTATAATTTCCATCGTGATAAACAAATTATCGCAATAAAGACCAACAACCAGAAGTAAATCCATCTCTTACTTTGCCCTTCCTAACCCTAACCCTTCCCTTGCCTTTACTCTAGTGACGTCAATACAACAAAGGAACACATGAAATGGACAGGGCTGGACTGGACACATGGATAGATAATAGATACTATATTTACACACTTGATTTATTATCAGTAGCGGATGAATGATTGAGTTGAATTGATTGATTGATTGAATGATTGATGCCTTCTAAACTTAAGTAGGAGGAGGATGATGGATTGATTGATTGAACTCCTGGAGCAGGATGTTGGACGATGACTATGCTATTTCAAACTTGATCTTTTGTTTGAGCATATTACGTGGACGAAGTTGAGTTAGAGTTGAACGAGGTGTGGCCGGCGCAGTGCCCAGAGGCTCAGGTGCCTTGCTGCTCAAGACCTTTGTCTTGATTGGCGTGATGGCCGGTGTCTTGGCGGGCTGCTTAAATATGGCCGATGTCTTGGACACCAACGTCTTGGGTTTGGAGACCTGCACGTCGCTCTCGTCATCTGAGCTGGACGACAGGCGTTGCTGGATCTTGGGCGCCAGCTTGCGCTTTGAGTACGACTTGTTGTCGGCCAGCAGTGAGGAGGAGGATGACGACGAGGTGGACGAGCTGCTGGTGGATGATGAGGCAGTGTTGCTAGCAGTCTGGTTGATGGACATGGCCGACGATGTCTTGTTGAGGCGCGATGGGCTGGACAGGGTGTAGGTGAGCTTGCTGTTCTTGGCGGCACCGATTGGTGAGGTGGGCGGCGAGATGGCCAGTTGTGGTGACGAGGTCGACTTGATTGGCGACATTGGGTGGTGCGATGGGCTGGACATTGACGCAGGTATTGAGTGATCATCATCGATGATGATTGGTGTGGGTCTGGACTTGGTCTTGACTTGAGAAGATGACGATGTGGACTTGGCGGATGAAGACACTGTTGGCGCCACGGTGGTGGTAGTCTTCTTGGAGGATGAGGACGATATTGGCAGCACCTTGGAGAGCAGTTTGATCTTCTTCTCGGGCTCCTTTGGCTTGGAGTCGCTGCGGCTACCCTTGGACGAGAGTGACTTCTTGTCCTTTTCTTTCTCCATCTTCTCGCGTTCCTTCTCACGCTCCTTGAGTCTCTCCTTCTCAGCCTTTCTCTCTCTTTCGCGCTCCTTCTCACGCTCTTTCTCACGCTCCTTCTCACGTTCCTTCTCTCTCTCGCGTTCCTTCTCCTTCTCACGCTCACGCTCCTTCTCTCTTTCGCGTTCTCTCTCACGCTCCTTCTCCTTCTCCTTCTCACGCTCGCGCAGATCTTTGTCGCGTACTTCCTTCTCTCTCTCCTTGTCGCGTAGGAATGATGAGGCTGATGAGGCCAGGTCCTTGCTTGAGGCTGACAGCATGTCCTTGGTCTTCATCAGGATCTTCTTGGACTTTGACGAGCTCTTGGAGGACTTGATCGAAGCGTCATCCTTCTCGCTGATGTCTATCTCTTGCCATTCGTCCATCTGGATCTGGGCGATCTCATAGTCAATGTCCTCGTCGTCCATGGCCTGCATGAGCAGACTGCCATCGATCGATTGGTCAGTGACGCAGCGATCAGGTGTCCACTGGGACACGGTCGACATGGTGGTGGGCGTGCCAGTGACAGTGTTTGTGCGTGCGGGGCTAGAGTTGCCCAACAGACTGTTGCTGCTGCCGGGGATGATCTCAGTGTCGGTGAAGCGCACTGAGTAGCCGTTGCCGCTGACCGACTTCTCGATATCGCCCTTGTACAGAGTTCTGTGGTCGTTGCCATCGTTGATCAGGGCCACCTTGGCACCGTAGATGCGCGCCTTGGCCGGTGTCACATTCTTCATGTTCTTGAATGGCGTCAGCTGGTTGACCAGGCTGTGATGCTTCATGCTGTCCTTCTCCTTGAGCTGGTCGTTGAAGGACTGGCTGAGGAATGACGAGTCGTCCATGCGCTGACGCAGCTTGGCAAGCTCATCTTGTAGTGCCTGTTTCTCGCGACGCTCCTGAAGCAGCTGACCCTGTAGCACGTTGTTCTCGGCGGCGATCTTCTCCTTGTACTGCTGCAGCTCAATCTCCATCGAGGCTTTCTTCTCTTCGATCTCCAGGTCGTGCTGCTCCTGTAGCAGCGAGCCCTTGGTCTGGAAGTTGAGCAGCTCGGCGATCAGGTTGTTCTTCTCGGTCTCGAGCTCACGCTTGCTGTTCTTGAGGCTGAGGATCTTCATCAGGTTCTCGTCCTTGTGCTTCTTGTTCTGCTCCGAGTCGGCGATCGCCTGCTCCAGACGGCCCATCAGCTCGTCCTTCTCAGCGCGCATCGACTCAATCTTGGCGTTGAACTCTTGGTCGCGCTTGGACGTGTCCTCCTTGATCTGGACATTGTTGAGTCTGTTGTGCAGGCTGAGCTTGGACTGCAGTGTCTGCTCCATCAGCTTGGCCTCGCGCACCAAACGTGTCTTGAATGAAGCTTCCATGTTTTGGAAGGCCATGGCGGCTTCCTGTCCGACCTGCTCGCGGATACTGGTCTCCATCTGTGCGGCCTTGATCTCAGCGGCGCACAACTTCTCGTGGAAGGCGTGTATCTGGTCCAGCAACTGGTTCTTGTTCATGGCCACATAGTCGATGCAGTTAAGGCCCGGGTTGAGATTGAGTAGCGGACCACCCAAGTTTAGGCGTTTGTTCGTACGATCAAACGATGAGTCATCTTCTGCTTCGTCCTGTGGCTTGCGCTTCTTGATTGCTGAACTCTTTGCGGCAGCGGCAGCAGCGGCGGCGGAGATTGTAGGCTTGCCCATGTTGATCTTGGACTGTGTGGTGATCTCCTTGGCCACGGCAGAGAACTTGAGCACGTTGAGTGTCTCGTCCGAGTCGCTGAGCGTTGGACTGACGTTGACGATCATGGCCGCCTTGCCGCTGTTGACAAAGTACTCCTGGCAGATACGCGTCAGCTTGGACTCGCGCCACGGTGGCACTACAGCTTGCTGGCTGGCCGTGCGCAGTTTGTTCAGGCGAAGCGCCTCCATGCAACGGCCCAGCGTCAGCAGCGAAGAGTTGATGTTGGTGGCCTCCTTGAAACGCTCACCGTTGGTGTCCGTGCGCTTGGAACGCTCGCTGCCAGCAAGATCGACAATGGTCAGTTTGCTGAGGCGGATGTCTGCCTCGGTCAGGTGCTTCTTGCTGACGCCGAGTGGCGTGGCAAACAGTTTGATGGTGAGCACGGCGTGACTGCGGCTGCTGCCCTTGTTCAGCTTGGTGCCGCCAACGCGACGCGCTGACATGCCCTTCTCAATGATGTCGTAGGCTTCCTCGATGCAGCCGACGCGGTGCTCCTCGAGTCCCTTGATTGAGACGGCCTCGGTGGCCGATGACTCGAGCTTCAGATGGCTCTTGAGCTTTGTGGGCGTGTCCACGAGCAAGTCGTAGATCTGATCCTTGTAGATCTCGTAGTAGGACATCCAGATGCGGTACTTGTAGCCCTCGGTCATGGTGATGGGCTCGCGCTTGTTGGGCGTGGCGCCGTTGGCAGACTGCTCATTGTTCTCGTCCATCGGGGTATCGTCGTCAAACTCATTGTCGTCGTCATCATACATAGAGTCGGCATACTCTGCCGACGTGTCCGTGTTGGGGTCGTCTCCGTCCCACTCGTCGTCGTCATTGTCCGACTCTATCTTGTTGCCCTCGTCGTCGAACCTATTCTGTTTGATCAAATGTCTTGGAATAGTCTTGAATAACAACTTTAGTGCGCGAGGTACTACACCAGGTTGTCTCTGGGATCCAGTTATTGTGAAGGTCTGTCAAATGTGTTTCAGAATTGAGTTAGACATCATAGCTTGGCGCGTGTGGCGTGTGTGGCGAGTGAGTGTGGCACGTGTTGCGCGCAAGAGAGAACATACCTTTCCAGCATTGGTCACTCCATAAGCAAGCAAGAGTATGTTGTGGCCATTCAGGAATGACTGAAGTAGTGGGTAGGATACATTGCTAGAGTGATAGTGGCGCGTGAAGAGTGAGGTTAGCAAGCGGGAACATGCATGGTCACAAGTCAATGCATAGACGACTTACTTAAATATATGTGGCTGGGATGCAGTAGTATTGAACACTTGAGTGAATGTGAACTTGCTGTCGGCAGACTCATTGTTGTTGTTATTGTTGCTGTTGGTGCTGGACTTGTCTTTGCTGGCGGAGGACGAGCGGAAGTTGACCGAGGTGGGGGTGAGCGCGGCAAAGCAGTTCTGCTCCTTTGCCTTGGTCTCATCGTTTGACAGAGGTCTGATACGCAGGTATACCTTGATGGGCTCGATCGAGTCGTCTGGTCTATTACGTAGCTTGGTCACTGTTGTATTTAATGTAGTATTAAGTGTTGTGTTCAAAGTTGATTGGCGAGGAGTTGTTGGTGACTGCTGCTGTTGCTGTTGTTGTTGTTGCGCCAGCTTCTTCTTCTGAGCTGGTGTTGTAATGGCTGATATTCTATTTATTGCTGGTGATGTTATGGAACTGATGGCGAGCATGTATGTTAGCGTTCATTCACTCATTCAATCATTCAATCAATGATTCAATCATTCAATCAAACATACAGATCATCAGCCATCTGTCTCTTTTTGACCAAGGGAGACTCTTGTATATCATTGTTCCGCTTGTACAATGATGTCATATTTCTATGTGTTGCTCTATGTGTCTATCTGTTGCCTGTTACTGCTCCTGGAACATACAGCTCAACCAAATCTAACTAACTAAATAACTATTGTGATTGATGGTTTAAATAATGAAAGAGTGTTGTCTCACTAACCTTCATGTAAAGAGTAAGAGTATGTATAAATATATATTTTATAATGTCAATTGGCTACCTTGCAAGTGATTGATTGAGAACTAAACAAAGATATGAGCGTGATAACACTTTGAGCGCTCACCATCTGTGTTAAACCGTTACAAACAAAACGGCGCCAAGTTCAAATTCAAATTCAAATTTGGGTCATTTGTCCAATGTGAAGTTCTTCTATGACATGTATCAAATACGTGTACAAGTAATAAGTTAAGTATATATACTTTATATATTATTTACATATCTTGTGGAAGGTCTTCTTGGCATGTCCTTGCAGTACTTGCTCAATGTCCTTCTCCATGTTTAACAGGTTGAGTTTATATCGCAGTTGTCTAACTTGTTCTTTGGTATTGTTGTTGAAAGATGTTGATGATGAAGTCGATGTTGATGATGAGGTCGATGATGATGGTGATGTTGATTTTGAATCCTCAGTTGTAATAGTACTCAGATCACTCTCTGTCTGTTTGATACAGTTGTCTATCATCTGTAAACGCAATGTCGATGACAGACTTAGTCGATCCCAAACACTTCCACACTCTTCAATGTTCTTTATCTTGTTCATTTCATAGTTAAAGTTATCTAATAGTGATGATGAAGTCGATGATAATGATAATGATGCCATAGTGTCAGTAGATGTCGTGGACTCATCGATTGAATGAGTGATGGGATCGCGACCATACCATTCTCTTTACGTGAGTATACTAAGTAGTCCTTCAGGTCCACATACTCGCATGTGCGTGGAGGTCTCAATGCTATAAAGTTAGAAGACGTCGACATCTTATTATTATTATTATTAGTATTATATTATTTACAAGTTGAGGGAAGTGATTGAATGAATGGTAAACAAAAGTTGCTCATCACCAATCTCACTCACATTCATACATTCATTTATTCACTTCCAAGACATGATGGATAAGTTATCATTAATAATACTAAAGTTGATTGTTGAATGTTTTGAAGATGATATTGATATACTATCATTAGCATTGACTTGCAAGTCACATTACAACAACCTTTACAAATATACTCATTGGGTAATCATCAATCTTGACTCCAACATCGACTACCCTCCAACAACACCAACAACAACACCAACAACAAATCAATGGACTTTGGCACATTACCAGTATAATAACTTAAAGATATTCCAACCTGGAGGTCTACCATCATCACTCACGCGATTGGGGTTGCGTTGTCAGTTCCCTGAACCAATGACCAGTGATATATTCCCTTCTTCACTTTTGGACCTATGTATTACCAAAGGACTCAAACAATCAATCACACTCAACTCACTGCCTCACTCATTGATTGACCAAGCTGAGATTTGGCAATTCATTCGATCAACCGCTGGAGGAAGGCTCACTGCCTCCCAACTTGGTGGAGCTCACCCTTGGCATCTCATATTCCCAGACCATCAAATGTAATGTGCTTCCCAGCTCACTCCGAAGCCTTGACCTGGGGCACCAACTATCTTCCTACAACAATCTATACCTTCTGCGTGAGAATTTCTCGATACCCAAAAAGTCCAGGGTTATCGAGGAAGGTGCACTCCCACAGGGTCTTCAATATCTGGCCTGCCAAGAATATTGGATCTTACCAGCACTCATTCCTTCATCGATCAAACTACTTCGTCATGGAGCACCACGGAACCAATACAAATGGTTCGACAGACAACAGATGGTCACAGGCATTGCCGGTTGTGAATTGGTAGTTGATCAACGCAAGGATATAAATGGACGCGAGTCTGGTGTGGCGCACCTGCCCCTGACCAGTCTGATCTGGGAGGATTCAGGTCCGATCGCACCCAGTACACTACCCAACACACTCAAGATGTTCTCCTTTGGCATATACTACGAGTCTGACTTTGAGGTTGGTACTCTCCCCTCTTCTCTCACTGTGCTGGACATGGGAGTAGTTTCCGAATCACCCATCACACCAGGTCTCCTGCCGGACTCCATCCAACGATTGAAGATTCCAGACTATTTCAGCAAGGAGCTTGCCCCTGGCACAATGCCACGCTCACTCACACATCTTGTGGTGGGGCAGAACTTCAACAGTCCACTGTCCATTGGTCTATTCCCTGCTACACTCATCAAGTTGAAGCTGGGATATTCATTCAACATGCCCATCGAGTCAGGCGTATTACCATCGACACTTTTGAGCCTCAAGTTTGGAGCATGTTTCAATCAATCAGTGGCATGGCCACAATCACTTGAAACTCCTACGCATTGGTCGCGATTATGATCCCAAGTCGAAAGACATACTTCCAAGTGGACTGAGATACATGAACATTTTGGCACGCACCAAACATTCCAGGTATCTCTCAAAGTGCCAATCGATCGAAGCATTGAAGATCCGTGTCAATGAGACACATTACAAACGAAAGAGGTCCAGCATGGATGTGGTCCGCGTCCCGGCCAACATTCACTCGGTCAAGTTGAGAATCAAGACCAGCGAAGAGAATTTGAAGAACAATCTCATGACACTGCTTGAAGCGAACCCTCATTTAACAAGCATCAGCATGAGGCAGAGAGTCTATCGCTTCGATGTGCGCATACTGGACGTCCAATCGGGCAGGTTGGCTGCGTGGGTCAGTCGTATTCATGGCGTGCGCAACACCAGCAAGCTGGTGAACATCCGACTCGACGAGTTGCTCTCAGAGTTTATCGAGTTGGACGAGCTCTATCCTCCCTACTATGATCAGGATCACAGGGATGAGAATTCATCGTGGGATGACGAGACCTGTGGAAGCGATTCATACGACTTTAGTGACGATGAGCCACCAAGTGATGATGTTGACGATGATGATTCTGATCAGAATGATTATTAAATAATAAAGAAGTCGACTTAGTGTTCCAAGGACCATCCGACTTTGAAATGACAAATTTGATCAATCAGATGATCATCAGAACTCGTTCAAATATGGATAAACTACCACAAATACTTACCAAGTACATTGTCAATGGATTGGATCATGATATCGATGTACTGTCACTCTCACTGACTTGCAAGACTCTTTACAACATAATCTTCAAATGCATGCGATGGGTATCCTTTGTCGACAAGTCACACACAAAGATAGCAACAACAACAACTACACAATATAATTGGGTCTATTGCGTTGTAGGAGGAGTCAGACACTCTGCGGTAATCCTACCTGGCGACCTACCTTCTTCACTCACTCGATTGGAGACACATAGCAGGTACATTGATCGGATGACCAGTGACGCATACCCTCAATCACTTGTTGAGCTATGTATCCATGGTGACTTCTCTCAACCCATCACACCCAATACATTGCCTCACTCATTGACCAAGCTTAGATTTGGTCATTCGTTCAATCAACCATTGGACGTGGCTGCCTCCCTCCCGGCTTGGTGGATCTCACCTTTGGCACCTCATTTGCTCAACCTATCAAGCGTGATGTGCTGCCCACATCACTCCTACGCATGGACCTTGGTTACCAAGGCAATCCAACCTACGATGACCCTGCCTCTTACAATGTACACTGTAGAAATCATCGTACTAGGGTCGAAGAAGGAGCACTGCCTGACGGCCTTCAATACATTGCCTGCAAAAGGGGTTGGATTCTTCCTACAATCATTCCTCAATCGATCCAAGTTCTACGTTATAGGACACCGTCTGAGCATTATAAATGGTTCCAGAGGCAACAGTTACAACACGCCGGCAGCATTAATGGTATGGAGCTGACACTTGAAGTGAACGATCATATTCTAGAGATTGAGGATATATTTGGCTTGGCTGGCAATGAGTCCTTTGTTCCCCACCTGCCTGTCATCAGTGTGACCATTGAGGGTTTCGAGGCAATCAGACCTGGCGCCCTACCAGACACACTCAAGATGCTATGCTTTAGCCACCATTATTCCGAACCACTTCAAGTTGGTTGTCTGCCATCGTCGCTCACTGTGCTTGACCTTGGAAAGATCATTCTCAAGATCCCAATCACACCCGGTGTCCTGCCACACTCGGTCCAACGATTGAGGTTCCCCACCTGGTACAACATTGAGCTTGAGCCAGGCACGCTGCCACGCTCTCTCATCCAACTCAAATTGGGATACAACTTCAATCAGAGGCTGGGGATTGGCCTCCTCCCTTCCTCTCTTACAAAGTTGAAGCTCGGATATGAATTCAACATCCCAATCGAGTGGGGAGTGTTGCCAACTACTCTGTTGAGCCTCAAGTTCGGAAAATGCTTCAATCAATCAGTGTCATGGCCACAATCACTTGAAACTCTTTGCATTAATCGAGACTATGATCCAAAGTCAAAGGATACACCTCCAAGTAGCCTGAGATACATTAACATTCTGTCTTTTGTCAATCATTCCAATTTTCTTAACCGATGCCAATCGATTAAGGGATTGAAGATCCGTGTCATTGATGATATCAGCGAGGTCTTGATCCCTGATGGCATTCACTCAATCAAGTTGAAGTTCAAGACTAATGCCATACAACTCAAACAATATCTCAAGTCACTCCTGGAAGTGAATCAACAAGTCACGAGCATCAGTATGAGACTTGGAGTCTATCGCTTCGAAGTGCTAATTCTGGACTCCCAAAAGGGATGGTTTGCTGCATGGGTCAGTTATATATATGGCATGTCTGATACCAGCAAGTTGATGTTCCTCAATCTTGTCGACTTCCTCTCAGCATCGGACACAGGGTTGAACGAGCTCTATCCTCCCTACGATAAAAAACATCACCAGAACGATGATGTATCATCGGATAACGAGAGCTCTGTAAGCGGTTCATATGACCTCAGTGAGTGGATCGAATAATTCAAGCCAAGCCAAACTAAACCATCTTTATTTACATAAACTTGAAGTCTTGGGCAAATTCATTGACATCTCTGCGCTCGACCTTCTCGACAAGGTCGTCGCGACCCATCAGACGGAACACCATCTTGAGGTTGTCCCAGATGTGGACGGCCTCGGGGTGGATGGACAGTGCACCCAAGAACGTTTGGGCAGCTTCGTTATACATGTTTAGCGCCAGGTAGCTGATGCCTAGATTGGAGCGAGCGCGCACATAACTGGGCTTCTGCTCGAGTGCTTGAAAGTATGCGCCCAATGCCTCTTGGCTGCGGTTGCTGTTGGCCAGGGTGGCGCCCAGCTTGTTCCACAGCTGGTAGTCAGATGGATTGTTCTGCAGCGCCGCCTTGAAACAATCGACTGCCTTGTCGTACTCGTAGGACATGTTGTAGAGCAGACCCAATGCCGTCTGCACCTCGGGGTCTGGGTCATTGGGGCGTATCCTTGCAGCTTCCAGGAACAACTCGGACGTATGACGATGTCTGCGCCAAGTGTCCATGTACGATCCCTCTCCATCCTCATCGTGAGGTATCTCAATGTTGATGTGTCTATACTGTTGGCTCCTCTTTAGCCACTCCTCCAATGTCTCTAATGCTCTATCCTTCTGGTAGTCATTTGTATAGCTGACTGCCAATGCAAGCTAGAGAGTGGTGAATGATTGATTGTGTCAGTATCCAACATGGTCGCTGGCTTGATGGACATAACATACTCTTGCTTTCAAATTGGTTGGATCAAGATCGATTGACTTTAGCAAACATGTGATTGCTTGTTGATCCTTGTCGTTCTCGGCGTGTGCAATGCCAAGGAACATCCAGGCCTCGGCGTTGTCCGGGTTGCGCATAACCTCGCTCTCCAGTGTGACGATGGCATCGTTGATTAGACCTTGATTGAACAGGTCCATGCCAGACTCGAACGTGTCCTCCTCGCGTGGGTGATCAATGATGAATTGATACTCTTGCAGTCGCTCGTCAGAGACAGTGTCGTGGAAGTTGGTGTACCCTTCCTCCCACAGCTCATTGTCCTCCTCCAATGCCTGCGGAACAAAGTTCTCGTTGTGTACGACGGTGTTTCCGACGATCTGCGCCTCGCCACTGTTCAGCTGATTGATGAATCGCATAAAGTTTGACTTCTTGAGCTTGGGGTCGTTGATCCTGCCAATGGACTCGGTGATTTCGCTCAGTGATTGCTTGGTTGTCTGGTCCCACGCTGCATCCAGATCCTCAGATTCGTTCCATGCGTGATCGAATGGTTCCAGGTCCTCCTCTCTGAACCAGGCGTTGTCAAAGTCGTCGTCGTGCTCTGCGTCCTCCCAAGCCTGCTCATATGTCTCGTGATGCTCCTCCACCAATCCCTGAGGCACGCCTTGGTCTTGTTGCAGGTAGTCTGTCTCCCAAGGCAGACCCTCGTGAATCCTATGGTTGTTCGATGTTGTTGTTGTAGTCGATGTTGGATGATGATGATGGAAATCATGATGATCAAGTTCATGTCCATGATCATCCCAATGTGCATCAAAGTCCTCAAACTTGTCCTCTGCTTCAAAGCCAAGTGCATCGAATAGTCTATTCAACTGATCGCTCTCATAACCTTTATCTTGTACTACATTGTGATGAGTGAAGTGAGTTAGTGATTGAGTAGGTCAGTCAAGCGTTGCCACACTCTACACACATACCTTCGTTCAACTGCCTAAACAATACTTCGCTTCTATTTCTAATCTTTGCCTTGTCGTGCTGTGATAGTCTAATCTCACCTCCGAATGGTATTGGTGGAAGAAGATGCTAGAGATTGATTGAATGAGTGAGTGAGTGATGTGATGTGATGTGATGACCTGATGACAACCAATACATACATGTGCCTGTGATGATAGGATAAAGTCTTTGAAGAAGTTTTGTAGCTCGCCTGATATCATGTTACCTTCGCCTGGCAAACGGAACTCTGTGTTGAACGTTCAATGTGTAAGTCAATCAATCATTCAATGTATCAATCATTATCAATGCATAGACAACGTACCATTCTCCTTCATAAACATCTGATTGGGACCATGACGATCCATCAAGTTCCTATCCAACATTGAGTCAAAGTCATCTTCGTGTTGCTGATCGAATATATCATCAAACTGTCTGTGATCATCATACAGCTCATCTTGTCTAAACTGTGGCTCGCCTCTATGTTCCCATTTGTCCTATATATACAGAATTCAATGATTAATAACATGTCATATCATGTCAAGACAATACAATACAATACAACAAACATACATGATATAGACCTGTCTTGTCTGTTGTGAACTGTTGGACAAAGTTGCCCAAGGCATTCGGTTCGCCACAGTCACCATCGATAATATCTCTAAACATAGACATCTTGTATGTATGTGTGTATGTATTTGTTTAGATATATATATATATATATATATTTGTATATATGTAGTAATAATAATGTAAATGAAGATAATGACTGAATAGTGATTCATTCAAGATTGCGAACCCACCACACACAAGATTCAAAAGGTCATCCATTTCCCGAATTCACACCAACATGATGTCATTCGACACTTTATGAGTTAGAAACTTCAAGTTTATTATTATGTTAACAAGATTGCAATGTACATTGTAGTTGTTGTAGTTGTAAATGTCCTAGAACATTACAAGCATACACCTCCCAAGAGACCATCAACCAGTCCAAGGACAGTGAACAGGACTCCATTGACAACGTTCTCAACGGCAATGACTGTACCACCAACAGTTCTGGTCAGTCCACATCCGAGGAGTCCAGCATTCTCATTGCCACCCTGTCCAAGTCCAGTAATGCTTGAGGCTGACACAGTGCTCTTGGTCATCGAGGAGGCAGAGGCAACGTTGCCCATGGATGAGATAGATTCTAAATGAACAACATCATATTAGTAATCATTTTGGATGATTATAATGATCCTACTACTACTACTACTTACTCATGATAGTCATTTTTAAGATATTGTTTGTTTAGTTTGTTAGTTAAAATTAGTATATTATTGGTTTGATTGTTTGGATGACTTTGAATTAAGTGGAAATGTCTGTATTTATAGATATTCCTATCATAGTGGACATTGTCAATCAAATGGAGGGTTTGGCCAATCGTTGAATTGTTTGGATCAAAGCTGGAAAGATATATATCCAATCAAGAGTGGATCATTGTCATAAAGGACATGACAGGAGATGTATAACAACAACCACTCATAACATTGACATTGAGTACTTAAAATTATCATAACATAATGATCAAATATCGTTTATCTCCAGGAATGATTGATGTTGTCATTGCCCAACAACTACATTGGATGGATTGATTGATTGATTGATGGTGATTCATTCATATTTGATTGATTGATTGGATTGATTGATGGATTGATCACTGAAGTGTTACGAAAATTCGTAAAGGTGTTTAAGTGAGTGGGAGTGGGTGTGTGTGAAGTTTGTTGAACAGATAACTTGTTTTGAATTTATCTGTTTGATTGTTACATGTGTATGTTTATGTTTATCTTTATGATTTAAATTGAATGGTTTGGGTAAATGAATGTCTCCGCTGCATGAAAGTGACACAACACTAAGTCTATAGGCCACTGATTAAAGAGGAAATAATATTTTTTCGATGTTACACGCGAAACCTGTGCACGGTGATGCCACCAAAACATATGGTTATACATAATGGACTGCACTGGCTTGTGTGAATTAGAAGATTTACTTTCTCATTTCTTGTCTTTGACAACCTAGATGAAACCGAGTGTCTACATAATTTATGGGTTTCAGAAGTATTATTTGTTTGTGTCGGCAACAATCAACGAATAACGTTATTCAATGTTAATAATAAGTAATAAATAATACAACATCTTTGAGTTGAATGTGAACAATGAAGTGAATGAGTGAATGAATGAATGAGTGAGTTGGATGTCGTTGAGTTGTGTTTGTCTCGCGAGACACAACTTTCCACGGACTTGTCATTCACTCAAACATGACACAACACAACAGAACAACAAAGAATGAATGAATGTAGATGTAGTGCACTTTATGAATGGATCAACCAATCAATCACGAGAAATGAAGTTATTGATTGATTATGGACCTCCACATGAACCTGCTTGACACATGTCAGTACCTGATGGTATGATGTTGTTGCAGTTCAAGTTGGGATTCAGCTCTTCGAAACGATTGAGTGAGAGTAGGAATAGGTTGGCTGCATTCTGACAAGTGATGGAGTAGTCGAGATCACATGAGTTGCCACATTCATTGCCGACGTTGGTGCAGTTCTGTGCAGGTACGAGACAGTCTCCGTCGTTGTTGAAGAAGGGCGATTGGTCGACCTCGAGGTTGTTGGGCGGGTTGACGATGATCTTGGTCTCGTTCAGTGTCAATGCCACCTCGCAGTCGGTAGTGCCTCGTTGAATCGAGTCGGAGCCAATCCAGCAGTCGATGTGGTACTCGTGGTGGTGCTTCCAGTCGTCGTCACACTCGGCGCAGTCATCCATCATAATGAAGTACTTGGAGTAGGCGGGCACGTAGACGATGGAGTGGACAGGGAAGGCGTCCTTTGACGCGGCAAATGTGATGGGGTTGGCGTAAGTGCCCACACCACCAGCCTGTGGACGACTTGGCAATGGATAAGCGATCTCACCACTTGGTGGGCAGTTGTCTCCTGCTGCATAGAATGTCATCTCACCAATCACCGTTGAAGATCGGATACGAGCATATACAAATGATGCACTAAGCATCAAGGCCAACAACAATGTGATTATAGTGAATGATCTCATCGTCTATTTGTTGAGAATAAGTGAGTGATTAACTGATTGATTGATTGAATGATTGTTTGAATGATTGATATGATACATGTTGTTGGATACCAAGTGCTGGAAGTTAGTCTGTCCCTTGGATCACTACCCATTGGAAGGAGTGGTCGAACCTTGATGGATATTTTGGTAAATGGACTCAACAAAGCCCATCATTTTCTTTGCACTTGGACCTCGAGCAGCAAATAGATCACATTTTTTGATTGGATCGGTGGTATCAAGAATGAGACTTCCCAACTCCACATGTGACCTCATGGTAAACAATATCTACTTTAACTCATCACATCAAGCAAACATATTTATAACTAACTATGTTTGATTGGTTCGATTTATTTATGTCCTGAAGCATTGCGTAGCTTCATCTCAATCCTTTGGTTGTCCCTCCTATCACTCATACGTTTGTAGAGGAAGATGGATGCAGCGGTGATCACACATACAACAAATGCACCACATAGTACAGCTATTAAGATAATCTTCCAACGATCTAATCCACAGTTGGTCTCACTCGGTACAATCAATGATTGGAATGTTGGATCGATCAGACAATGATCGTTAAAGTGTGGGATGGGGATGGATGCCGCCACAACAAAGTCAGAGTCCTTGGACTGCGACACCAACTCTTGAAGAATGGGATCGGTAGCGTCGAGAAGATACTGGTTGGACGTGACTACCCTACCATCGACATACATATGTGAGGCGAATGATCCAATGAATACAGATGTACCTGCTTCAATAAAGAGTTGGTTGTCTGATGTGTTGACGGTGGTGGCGCGACTCGAGCAGCCATCATCCGCCTGCTTGGCTGTCCTCGACTCAAAGATGAGCTCCAAAGTGTTGAGAGTGCTGGCGAACTTCCATTGATGTATCGAGATGGTGAACTTGACAGAGTTGGGCTCGAGATATAGTGTCTCGCCAGCAAACTCAATCTCTCTAGCCTGTTGGATCAATGTTATGTTGATCAAGATGTAGAAGGGATCGACGTTCTCTGACAGGGTACCATTCAACTCACCAGTCACATTGTTTGAGGTCCATTTGACATCACTCATCTTGACTGATCGCACTGTATTCTGGATCTGATCAGACTCTCGAAGGTATATGATGGCGCTGGTGAAGTTGACATTGGATGGGTTGACCACGGTGCCATTGATGATAGTTGGAACACCTCCAGGTGTACCAGGTTTGGAACAATCATCTAATAAAGTCCATCCTTCATCACAACGACATGTTCCAAGTACACATGCACCCTTGTCATTACATTGTTTGCCATTGGTCATTGGACATTGTTTGGGATTATAGTAGAATACTTGATTGATACCCGATAGCAAACCAGAGGTGACTGTTATGTTCATGGTTGTGTTGCCAATCTGAGGTGTGACTCCATCAAAGTAGCATTGGATTCTTGATGAGGTGATGTAAGTCAAGTTATAACAAGGTTCGTTGTTGGGACCTATTGTTACACTTAGACGTCTGGTTCCAAAGTTGTTTCCATTGATTGTGATCAATGTGGTAGTGTTGGCAAATCCAGAGTTGGCGCTGAGTACCTGTGGAGCACTGAACTGGTACTCGAATTGATCATTGATCTGTCCACCAAGTTCGACTGTGATATTTATAGGTCTGGAAATCTCCCCAACTGGGTCGGGGATGTAACATGCAACTTTGTAATGCGGTACCAACATGATTACATTGGTACACGACATCACTCCGATGGTAACATTGAGCAATGTAGAAGTGTTGTAGTAGTTGGCACCAGTCAATGTGATCCATCCACCATCAGAGAGAAGTGGTGTTGCAGAGTAAATACTGGGTCGGTAGTATTGAACGAATGTCTCGTTGAGCGGTGATGTCAAGTTGATGTATTGATTCTCAATTGAGAACCAGACGGGGAAAGAACCTTGACCATATCCTGGAGGGATTCTAATCCATATCTTTGTGGTGTGATCGGGACTCAACATGTCAGTCGGATCAATCTCCAAGAACATGTCCCTCTGATACTCATGCTTCTGACCTTGGAAATAAAAGTAGTTGGTGTCCAACTGTGTTCCAGCTTCCATAATTCCAACATCAATAATGTCACCTTCAGTTGGCATAAGGTATGAAAATGTTGATCGTACTTGTTTCGGTGCTACATCATTGATTAATTGATCGATTGATTATCATGAGTTAGGGTCATTGATTGATTGAATGATCATGTGTTCGAGTGATGCTATACCTTTTGCATAGTGGTCAGCAATCACTCCCCACCAAAGTATCTCTGCTTGACTCTGATTGGTAGGAGTGTATTGGCCAGAGTATACATCGTATGAGTAGTATGTTTTGGGTTCGTTGGAGGGCAGTGGCGCTACATTGGGGTAGGGAGTGACCTGAGTGCCTTTGATACCAGGTGGACCATCACTCCTGGTCCAAGCAGATTGTGATTGATCAAATGACAATGACGTCCAATATTGGTTGTAGAATACATGATTACAAAGTCGAATCATAAAATCAGAGAGCTGGGGCGAGTCCACCGCTGTCATGTATCCACCAAGCCCCTCAACTGCCATTCGATGAATATAATCCAACGAGTCATTGAATGAGTTGTTTGGTTTCCAACAAGACACAAACCTTGTTTTGTTGAATGCTATATGTTTGATTGATTAATGATTGCTTGTTAGGATAAGGATCTAAAGGAGAGAAGGAAGTGTTAACATACCAAAGGCAGGTTTGATTGATTGTCCATAGATTGAGTCGGCAATAATGGTGATTGGAAGTATGGAGTTTTCAATATTAAGGATATCTTTGTCCAAAGTACACTTGAGTACTCCTGTCTTGATTGTTGAGATATTGGCACAGTTGGTACCATCGGCAAAGTGTATCGACATCAATGAATCAGAGGCAAAGTTATCACCAGATACTGTCAAAGTTGATCCTTTTGTCAAACTAACATATCCAGTTGAGTTGAATTCTGGATAGATTACTGTTATCCTTGGTGGTCGATATTGGAATGTTGTGTTCAAGATAGTCTGACCATTGGTAATCCGAACGTTGTATGAACCTGAACCTGACTTGTCTAATATACAATAGATTCCACCATAACTTGATCCAACTGGATTTGTACAATTGACCTTCTCACCAGTTGATCGTTTGGTGAACTCAATATCTATTGGTATTTTAAAGTCTATTCCAGAGTAGTTTGTAATGTTGATCACTTGATCGGCACCAATTCGGATCGGTGGGATATATGGGTCTGATGATGTTTGAGTTATTGTAAGTTAGTGAATGATGATTGAATGTTGAGTGAGTGATCAGGCATACCTTGGAGTCCTCCATATTCACAAACAAAATAGAACATAGTTTTGGGACCTTCAATATTGTTCCAAGATCCATTGAGAGAATGATAAGACATTAGATATATCTCATTATCATCAGGTTGTAGGTTTGGTTCACTAGCATCAAAGTTACAAAAAGTTGTACACTTGATTCATGAATGATTGAAGGATTGATTGAATGTTAGGATGGGAAAGGGAAGGGATCATTCAATCAATCAATCAATCAAAACATACCTTGTCTGTGTAAACATCGTACATGAGTGTGCCAGATTCTGGACCTGAGCTGTAGTAATATATTCCAAAGTCTCTGTCAGGACGTGACTTGCTAAGGCCTGATATCCAATAACTTCTCCATAATGGTGACCATAGTTGTCTGGTCATTCTATCGATAAAGTCATTCTCCTCATTCGTTGTGATCGTTACCAGGTATCCTTTCAAATCCATAACAAGTCTAGAGTTACAATAGTTATTGGCATCCACCCATGTCATATTATTCATTACAAACTCATAATAATGAGGTGATAAACTATTTGATGGGAATGGATATATCTGAGCATTGACTGATATCAATGATATAATTGTAATAAAGATATAAATGATGTAATAATTCATTATTTGTTAAATAAATAAATATATATAGTATGATAGTAAGATATGATGTATGAATGATTGAATATCTTCACTAAGGAATATCTGATTGGTGAACGAGACAGGTATCTAAACCGATGGGTACCCAAGGACTTGAAAAAATATCTTTGACCCCCGAAAAATGCATCGATCTTGTGTTTTGATCAAAAAGTTAAATATCCCACACACTGGTATCGTGATCAGAAGTGGACACACTGTAGTGTGAAGGTATAACCGAACCATCTAAACTACCTGTAAAAATCATTTATTATTACTTATGATATAATTTGATAACCTTGATCATTTGGTTGTCCACCATTACTACTTCCAGGTTCACCATCTTTTTGTGATGGGTTTTCAGATACACTGATTGATTTTGTTTGGTACGTATTCATGTCAGGGTCTTCGAGGCTATCGTAGCTTGTTCTTCCCATGCGTTGTTGTTGCTGTTGTTGTTGGAGGTCAATAGGACGGAAAACTCTAAAGATGGCCTTGCCAATGTTGATGACCGCCACCAAACCATCGGACAACCAATATATTAAGAAGAGTAGTGTAAGAATGAATGACCAATATTGGTAATGATTCCTTTTCAATACCAGTACATCGGGTTTGCCTGGTTCGTAGAAACATGTAGTACTGTGTACATTGTTGCAAAAGTCACAGGCTTCCTGACATGTGTCTGTTGAGTTGTGGAAAGACTTTCCAGATGAATTGTACCATTGTCCATTGAGTTTGATACCCAGATCAAAGATGGGTTGGTAGCACTTATGTCTTGCAGTGATCGGTGATGCTGTTGCAGTTAGTTCTGCTGAAGTACTTGGACATTGCTCAGGGGTAGGTGTTGTATTACTAATACTATTATTATTAATAGTACAGGTTATGATGTTATTTTTGATGATGGAGGAGGTGATATTCAGTCTTCTTTTGCTATTGATGATTCCACAATCTGTTTGTTGTACTGTGCAGTTGTAGAGAACACATTGGGCCTCATTGATGGTGTCGATTCCATTAAAGTAAATGTCAGATTCGAACCATAGCATACTAAATGAGATAGTGAATGTTATAAATAGTACTATCCAATTAATCTTGACTGGTGTTTGAACTTTGAACCATTCTTTCAGGGCATCGATCAACTCCATCTCTATGTATATGTTATGAGTATGTGTATGTGTAAGTAATGAAAGGCTAATCAATCAATGACGCCGTTTTGAATAGGAATCATTGATTGAATTGAGGCCTTTGTAACTTGAACAATGTTTGGAGAAATCCTGATTTTGATCACTTTTTTGCAAACACTGTTTTTAACTTGATTTAATGAGTTGTTATTAGATTATAATGGAGTTGATGACCATCCATCTGGGGTGCCCATTGGTGTAGAGCCTTCTTCAATAGTCTGGTAACCTCCTCTTGTTTTGTTGCTAATATATACATATGCGTGATAAATGAATGACACTGCCAAAGTGATTCCAACAGCCCAGGCGAATACTATTGAGAGGAATCCTCCAAGTGCTGGCCTTCCCTTTGAGATTGATACATCGCTCGGGTTATGTAAAGAGTAGTAACAATCAAGATATGTTGTGTTGCTACAAAATTGTTGGGCGCCATCATATGTTGGTGCATTGCCAAAGTTCTGACCAGAGTTGGTATAGTTTCTTCCATCGTAATCTAGATTGATGGTTGCCGAACTGACGTAACACTTATAGAATGATGTTCCATTGTTACCAAAACAATGATAGTGTCCTAGTACATGACACTCTGTTATTAAACATGTTGATGTTTGTACACCATTAGTTTGATAAACATATAGAAATATTGATCCAATCATTGCAGCCAAAGACAAGAATGTAAAGAATCCATGTATTATCAAGTAAGTTAGAGTTCTGGCCATTATATTGTTATTATTTATATTAATATTTATCTGTTTAGTATTGTATATAGTATTGATTGCAATAATAATACAATACAACTACAACCTTATCATCACAACTTATGTTGTTGAGTACACCTTCCATTCAAACTATTACAATTGACCACACATTACAAACAACCAATCACACTATCACCCACACACGATTCTGATCAGTGATTGCTCTCACCCCTTTGAGGTTAGTCTTTGCATTGCAGGGCTTAAATGAATCAAAGTTTAATTATTCATTGTCATCAATTGATTGGTATTGGTATTGATGTAAATAACATATTGGATTATATATGTTATAAATAATGAAAGTGAGTAATAAGCTGAGGAAACTTAATACAGTGAATATTGATACCATTATTATACTGACAGTGAGTGGCCTCCTCTTTTGTGTTGATAAATCCTCCGGATCATGTTTTTTGAAATAACATGTAATATTATGTGTTCGATCACAGAATGAATCTCCATCCACTTTGGTGTTGAATGTATCCCATCTCTCTGTCCTTGAGTAGTTCAATCCTTTGTATATATTCAACATTGTTATCTCTACGATATAACATGGTGTACCAATTGACATTGATGATGATGATGATGATGATTGGTCTTGAGTGGACTCCATCTTCTTGACTGATTTCCAATTGTGTCTATCAATACATGATGCAGATTGAACATTACAATTGGTTACAATACATTGAGTTGAAGTTAGACTGTCTAGTTGATATCTAAAATATAATATACTTAATGCCAAGGTACCTATAAACATAAATGTAATAATAGAGAGTATTACTAATATTTGTTTAGTATTCATTTCTTATTATAATAATAATAGTTAATAATAATAATAAATTTGAATGCATTATTTCCAGACTCCTTGAATATATAATACATTCTCGTTACTTTGTGAACATGAAATGTAACACTTGAGATGATAGGTTGACTTCAAGTTTGTGTTACACTCATAAACTAAAGTTAGGTTTGATCTAAGATAGATGGATAGAATGAGATCATGAGTTAGTTGCACTTTCATTCATTTATTCATTCATTCATTCATTCATTCATTCATTGATTCTTATATTTATTTGTAATAAAGATATTTATTAATGAAAATATGATCAATCAAATATATCCCTCTTCCCAAGCCTCCGATTTCTTTTGGGTGTGTCAAGTTTAGCCCTGGGTTGTTGTCATCTATGTTGCTTCCCCCATCCCCCACGTCGCCATGATAGCATGAAGTTAGTTAGCCAGCTTTAATACACACAAATATTTATAAACACACACATACATTATCTTCCAACTAATCGTACCTCTACACTCATTCATTCCACTCACATTTATGTGTTTAATTACAAATACACACACACATAAACCCTCACCCTTTAAACAACAACAACAGCAACAATACATTTTATCTCTGTCAACTTGCACTCTGACTCCGACTTACTTACTTACTCAATATTATTAGTATTAGTATTAGTATTAGTATAGCATCCGAGCTTATTAGATTTACAGGTTAATAGAGAGAAACAACTTATATCATACATTTAATATATAACATTATAACAAAAGAGAGACAGACAGGAGAATCAATCATTCAATCAATCAATCATAGATAGATAGATAGATAGATAGATAGATAGATAGATAGATAGATAGATAGATAGATAGATAGATAGATATTTACAACACATACACACATACACATACACATATAACAACGATAACATGAACTTAAGAATGGATTGGAGAAAGTATACAAAGTTGTCGTTGGTAATCCTTCTGGGGATAACAATCACTATATTGTTTATATTGTTAATGGTGCCAGACTCACCTGTACAGACAATGACTCTAAACTTTATGTACACCGTAAAGAACATGCCACCATTCTGGGGCAGTATTGTAATAATGCTTATATACTCTGTGTCGCTGGTGTTCTGCTTCCCCGGCACACCCATCAACCTGGCCGCCGGCTTCCTGTTTGGCGTCTATCTCGGATCATTTGCCACCGTAGTCGGTTGCGACCTTGGTGCCGTGCTTGCCTTCTTCATTGGACGTTCACTGACGCGAGAGTGGGCCGAGAAACAAATCAAGTCAAACAAACGATACAGTCAGATTGATACAGCAGTAGCCAAGAATGGTCTACTAATCATCTTCCTCTTACGTCTATCTCCAGTCATACCTTTTGGTAAGTAGACAGCTGTCTATCCGTCGGTTGGCCACACGCAACAACAACAAACACTAACATTAACATGACATTATAGGTATCTGTAACTATATATTTGGAGCGACAAAGGTTAAGTTTAGCAAGTATTGGCTGGCGACAACAGCTGGCCTTATTCCATGTACAGTGGCATACACATATCTGGGCAGTTTGATGAGGAACTTGACAGAGATCTACTCGGATGATTCGGGCGAGAAGCAAGAACAGCTGATATTTATCTCAGTGGCAACTATATTCACAGTGGTCATCATTCTGGTCATCACCATTGTCACCAAACGCACATTGAACAGAGCCATGCTGGAGGAGAACAGCACCGTGGAGATGGACGATATGATCGACCTGGACCTGGAGAAGGCACTGCCTCTCATCCTAGAGGAGGATCACGATGGCGACAGCAGTAGTAGCAGCAATAGTAGTTTGGATAATTCACCTAAGCGATCACTTGTTGACGCCACTGGACTGGGTATCAACGATGCTGCAGAGTACATCATTGTCGACAACTCAAGAGTCGAGCGTGAATACACCTTTGAGAGTACGAATAAACGATTGGATTGATCAATCCAACCGAGCTTATTACTACTACAACATAATCATTGATTAGTGAATGTTAGATGTAGGATGTACTTTATTGTACTGAGGCAGTTGACAATGGATGACAGAACTGTGAGGCAGCCTTCAAGAAGAGCTCGTCGTTCTTGGTGTACTTCTCGAGGATGACCTGTTGGTTCTTCTCGTCCTCCTTGAGTTGCTCCTTGGTGGCGTTGACCTCAAAGATCTGCTCGAGCGACTCGTTGGACAGACAGGTGATCTTGCCCTGGATCTCGCTCCAGAGGTCGGTCTGGATGGGCACCAGGAAGAAGTTGTAGAACTTCAACAGCACGTTCTTGGTGATGCGCTTCCTGATTGACTCGAACAACTGTGTTGTCAGATGCTCGACGGTGGCGCGTGTGTCCTGGTGGTCGTTCCTTACGACGGGCAGCGACTGGTCTGGATGCTCGGTGAGCTCCCAGTAGATGGTGCGCGTCGAGTAGAACTCGTCCATGCACTTCTCCTTGCAGATCTTGCTGGCCTGCTCAATGAACTTGAAGAACAGGTCGCGCACATGGTGAGTGAAGTATGGGTACTGGTCGATGTTCTCCATGTCGAAGCGGCCGCCGGCCAGACCGCTGCTGGCGGTGATGCGGTTCTTCTTTCTTGAGTCCACCACCTTGTCGGCAACGTCGGCCAGACGCTTCATGATATAGATGGCGCGCTCGCAGAGCTGCTCGATCAATGGCACCATGGCGTCCTGAGACTTTTGCTGAGCGAGGTCGCAAGCAGCCCAGGCGTAGTTGGGGATGTTGTTGAGCTTGTTGATGCCCGACGCGGTGGCCACGTCGTCCAGAGTGACCTCGGTGATCTTGGTGTTGTCGCAGACGGCCTTGAACTCAGACATGAGACGCTCAAACTGCTGACCTCCGTAGAGCTTGCTGTTCCAGTAGGCGATGCCCCACTCCTCAGCGTCAAACTTGATTGGGCGGTTGTACAGGTCGACCCAGTCGCCGCCGTCGCCCTGTTGGTGCTTCTCCTCCTCCAGTGTTTGACCATTCACAGTGGGGTTACCCTCACTGGTACCCGCCAGCAGCTTCTCGGTGATCTGCAAAAAGCCGACGGTGTAGTGCGATGCGACGGCGCGCAGCATGGTGGCGTCCAGCGACGATGACTGCTTCTGCAGATCGTTCAGGGCGATCTCGGCGGCCTGGCGCTTGGCGCGCAGGTGCTTGAGGATGCGGGGAATGCCGTCCTGGTAGGACTTCCAGATGATGTTGAGGATGTATCTGCGGAAGGGGGTCACTCCAATGTTGCGCTCATAGCGCTTATCGTACTGGAACTGCTCCAGTGCGTTCATGTCACGCTTGTATGCCTGGGCCAGCTTCTCCTGGAAGCTGGCTGGGTCGGCGAAGCGTGCGCGGATCTTGTGGTTGGGGATAGTGACAAAGAAACTCTTAATGTCAGAGACGGCGCCGGCAAGGAAGCGGTTGACGGAGCGAGTCGAGTTGAAGTCCTGGATGACGTTGAAGAACTTGGTGAAGACAAAGGTGGAGCGGCTGAGCTCGGGGTCCACACGCTTGACAAATGGCAGCATGGTCATGTTGGCCCAGTCGCCGCATGGCTCGACGGCAACGATCAGACGGTGGTTGGGACGCAGGATGGCGCTGACTATAGCGTCGATCTTGGCGTGATCGTTGGCACCGTCGGCCACGAGACCCGGGGTGTCGATCAGAGTCAGGTTGAGTGTGGACCTGGACTCGATGAGCACGTAGATGGGCTCGTCCGAGATGACGGTGTTGCGACGGTTCAAAGTGTCGTTTAGCTGCTCCACGGTGATGACGACGTCGTGGTCGAGCTCCTTGATCAGGGCGTCTCTCTTGACGGTGACCTTGGCCACCTCGCACTCGGCATTGTTAACAAACTGGAAGTGGATCGATCTCTTTGAGCATCCCAGCGCGCCAACAATGTTCAATGGGCGTCCAATGAATGCCTCAACCAAGCTAGACTTGCCTGAGCTCTTTGGTCCAACAAACACAATCTCTGGCTGAGCGATCGATGTGTTAAGGCTGTAGTTTGTGTGGCGGCGGGCGGTAATGTTAGTGATTGATTGATTGATTGATTGGGGATCCATGATCGACTACATACTCTCTGGAGAATGCCTGGAGCTTGTCATAGGCAGAGTAGACCTCATTTGGGAAGAAGGAGAAGAGGTCTTGGGTGCCGGCACTGGCAGACTTGCCTTGCTGGTCCAAACTTTGAATCTCAAACTCTTCGTTCATCTCGTCGTTGGCTGCAGATGATTTCTTGCGTTCCTCTTCTTCGCGACGCTGCTTCTCGAGCTGCTCCTTTTTGGCGCGGTCCTCATCCTCCTTGCGCTTCTGCTCGTCCAACTTCTTCTTTCTCTCCTCCTCCTCACGTCTGATTCTCTCCTCATCAGCGAATGGCACTGGTGTAGCCACATTACCAAGAGTGGAGCTCACTGGTGAGCTGGTGGTTGGTGAGTACTTGTCTATTATTTGATTGATTGATTGATTAGTTGGTTGGTTAGAACCTGGAACATAATATTATTTTGATTGATGGATGTACCATGGTACATCATGTGATCATATCCAAATCAGGAACATTCACACGCAGTCAGCCACCCACGCCCACAATCATTCACAGACACATACCATCATCATGCTTCTTCTTCTTGTCATCCTTCTCAGTCTTATCTTTCTTTTTGAACACTGACATCTTATTTACTAGAGGTGGAGGGAGTTGAACATGTATTTATTAGTTAATGATCCATCCATCCACTTTCCAACTAATATCGAATCAACTCAATCAATCAATCTTACATTTTAGTTAGACTATTAAGTCTTTAGAGATATATAGATACAAGATATAAATATATAATATATTACAACAATGGGATAGATATGTGTGTTGAATGAACTGAACAGCCTGAATGAATGATACTGACAGTGGTGAAGTGATCACTATGCCATTGGATTTGAAATCAAAGGTGTGTGATCCTGATGAAAAAGTATGGTGTGTGTGTGTTGTTTGATCAACAAACAAACAATTATCCAAAAACACCCACTTGATCAGATGGGTCATCTGCTTTGGATTGGCGCGCTATCTTTCATCCATAGATTAAGGCGGTATTTAGGGATGGATGTCAAATGGTCCTCCAGTTATCTAGATCTAAAATAAAAACTATTCTTGTCCTTGTGTTGTTGACGACATCTTTATGATGAGGTCATTCATTCATACATTCGTTCATACTTTCGTTCATTCCATTCAATCATTCAATACCAATCCATCGATTGACATAGACACAGTTCATTGATCACTGGACACAAAGTGGCGACAACAAGAGCACGATGTACAATGAAAGATATGGCATTAGAGCCAAACACTTTATTAATGGTTGTAAGACACAGAGGCTGTGATCAACTTGAAGGCATGGCAGAGGTCTGTCTAGATGGACAGAGGTTCGGTGCAGGTGGACATCAGTGGCAGCATCGCGGCGGCGTAGCTCCTGGCAGAGGCTGAGGGACATCAACAAGGCGCATAGGTCAACAGCATGGCGGCAGACCACCGCAGTAGAGGTCAACAGAACGGCGGCAGAGGTAAGCACGGCGGCAGAGGTTCGGGGCATTGGACAGACAGCATGGCGGCAAAGGTTCGGGGCATTGGTCAGACATCATGGTGGCACTGATCGGACAGTCTGGCGTCAGAGGTTCGGGACATTGGTCAGACAGCATGGCGTCACGACAGCAGGGGTCAGATAGCATTGATGGGTAGCACGGTGGCAGAGTTCAAGCACCATGGTGGCAGAGTTCAACAAGGTGGCAGTGTTCAACACGGCGTCAGAGGTCATACGGCAGGACAGTAGAGGTCAACGAACACGGCGGTAGAGGTCTGCATGGCGGCAGAGGTCAGGCTGCATGGCGGCAGAGGTCAGCATGGATGGGCAGCATGGCAGAGGTCAACACGGGCGACAGAGGTCAACAGCATGGCGGCGACAGAGGTTCCGGTCTACAAGGTAACAAAGGTTCAAGACATTTGTAAGAGAGAGATAAGAATGAATGAATCAATGAGAGTGCTTCGTATTTATAGCTGTCTATGTCGCACCAGGAGTGTCACACGCACCATTCAACCAACCATCATTGACGGATTTTGAAACCCAGCCGTTATCAAACCTGGTTACCGCGACAATGTCAAATTCAAATCCCAATAACTGACACCACCAACCACTCACACCTGAAGTTCAAATGTTCAAACCTGAGTGGAAGTTCATTCCAAACAGTGGGGAAGATATTTATGTATGTTGATCTTGAGAAACACAACTACATTGCTTCATTCATTGGTTCATTCATTGCTTCATTTGTTTGTATACAATCAAACATTCAATTGCATTGATGTGTAATGTAATATATAATATAATGTAATGTAATGTAATGCTATGGGTACCCAAACAATGACATGACCGAATTGGATTGTATCCCAGAAGGTCATCCCATCCATCTATCACACTTTTGTTGTCATGATGACAGACAGACGCTACCGCTCAACTAATCAAGTCTGCTATGCTGGTCTTCTCTGTGCTGTCTGATCTCGTTCTTCTTTGATGCAGGAGTAGCACTGACCCGTGACTATCGACAAATCGCCCAACCCATCATGCATGTGATCGG